>NC_137144.1:22727136-22822136 GCF_949319135.1 Squalius cephalus
CATGTGGTGGTGGTGGTGGTGGTGGTGGTGGTGGTGGTGTTTCCGTTGTTGTAGATGGTGATGTTACAGTCGTAGTGGTAGTAGGTATTGTAGGAGTTGTGGTTGTGACCGTAGAGGTAGTGGTAGACGTTTCTGTTGTTGTAGATGGTGGTGTTACAGTAGTAGTAGATGGTGTTTCTGTTGTTGTAGATGGTGGTGTTACAGTAGTAGTAGTAGTAGTAGGTATTGTAGGAGTTGTGGTCGTCACTGTAATAGTTGTAGAGGTAGCAGTGGATGTTTCTGTTGTTGTAGATGGTGATGTTACAGTAGTAGTTGTTGTTCCAGTGCAACACACACGTATTAGATGATTATTGCATATTTTAGGGTAATTTTCTTTGTTTGAACAGAAGAGTCCGAAAGATGTATTGCACGACACTATTTGATCGTGCATCCAGTTCTCGCCTGTGATGTTTTCATTGTTATAATTTGTCATGCATTCAATTTCAGATGGATTCTCACAGGATATATAATGCAAATTCCACAATGTACTGATTAATTCAATTTCCTTTCCTCTGGGACTTGGGTCAGGTTGGCTGTTGTCAATCCATTCTGACCAATTACAAGCATGTGGTGGTGGTGGTGGTGGTGGTGGTGGTGGTGGTGGTGGTGGTGTTTCCGTTGTTGTAGATGGTGATGTTACAGTCGTAGTGGTAGTAGGTATTGTAGGAGTTGTGGTTGTGACCGTAGAGGTAGTGGTAGATGTTCCTGTTGTTGTAGATGGTGGTGTTACAGTAGTTGTAGATGGTGGTGTTACAGTAGTAGAAGTAGTAGTAGGTATTGTAGGAGTTGTGGTTGTGACCGTAGAGGTAGTGGTAGATGTTTCTGTTGTTGTAGATGGTGGTGTTACAGTAGTAGTAGATGGTGTTTCTGTTGTTGTAGATGGTGGTGTTACAGTAGTAGTAGTAGTAGTAGTAGGTATTGTAGGAGTTGTGGTTGTTTCAAAACAATTAATAATGTTTATTGCCCCGTTTTCCATACATATGGAACATGTATCATTCCTGTATGTGGTGGTGTACACTCGTGATCCAGCAGGGAATGTTTTATTGTTATAGGTACAGTTACATTGTTTAACACAAGTCATGGTTTCATCCAATAGATATGGAGTGTCTGGAGGGCACTGAGGAAAACATCCTGGGCAAATAATTAAAATATAGAAGGAAGAGACAAAGAAAATTGTTATTATTTGCCTTGTCAGTCCATCACCAGTGAAAAATATAGGTAAGAAATCGCATTTGATTTAGTACGTTTTGGTGTGTAATGTTCAAATTATGGAAATATAATTGGTGTAACATTTTTTCATGAAACAAGATTCATCCACTGAATCTTGAGAGTTACAGCAAATTGTAAATGTAAATAAATACACAATAGGGTCCTTAAAATACAATTTGATGGTAACAAGTTAAACATAAGCAAATTAATCTCTGTTAGCCTTCATGAAGCCTACAAACTTTTGGACAGTCTTAAGTATTAAAAAAAGATTACGGCTAACCTTCAAGGGGAGGAATTTGATCAGAGCAGGTTCCTAACGGGTTTTTGCAGGTTTTCTGGCAGGGCGGTCCACAGGTGTTATAGTGCCACTCACATTCCCCCGGAGGGTTGTAGTAGTCACAGAATAAAGCTGCATGAACAACCAATTTGGTCAGTACAATGAAAACATTTATAGTAGAGGAGAAATCATAGAAGTTTATTTAAATTTGTAGAACAGTACAATAAACAAACACTTACATATAATGTGTTGTTGATATTTAAAAGTAAAATATTTGCGGACATTTTAGAAATATCAGGACTCACGGCAAAAGTCTGGCCTCCTCCATGCTACACAAACTCCTTTTTTACGGCATTCAGCAGCATAAGCTGCCACTGCAGTACAGAGACAATCACAGTCACCTCCGCTGTCACATGCGCAGGTGTCTGTTTTGCAGTCTTCATAATATTGGTTAGAGTCCACCTAGGAACAGAGAGACAGAACATTTCACAGCTTCTACCATATTCCTGTTAATGTCAGAACTTTAAAATATTTTTGCTTTATTTTCTTTCCCATGGTTACTGTTAGTAGATATACTGTATTAAGTTGAATTAACTTAAAATTAATAAGTTAATATAATTTTAATACGTTAAATATAATTAATATAAAATATTAAAGGGATAGTTCATAATTTACCCTCATGCCATTCCCAATGACTATGACTTTCTTTCTTCTGCAGAATAAAAGATTTTTACTGTTTTCAGAAAAAGTTTTTACTGTACTTTTACTGTACTTACTGTACCATACTTTTACTGTATGACCGGTAATTAGAATGAGTAAATTATTACATTTTCCTTTTTGGTTAAACTATCGCTTTAAAAATTTTAAATTATTTTTATTTCTATTTATATATTTATTTAACCAAGTATGGTGAAAGATTTCAAATAATCTCTCATGTATAAACAAAAAGATAAAAGTGGAAGACAAAAATTTGACTTGTTTTTGTTCCAAGTTTTTGAAGGTAAAGTGTAATATCTGTGCCACTAGTGTCACCAAACAGTATTGTAAAAATATGGATTTTAAATAGGTTCCCCAAAAACTGTCTGCCATTGGTCAGTTCAAAATATGTGAACATCAAAAAATTACACATGACATGTAACAACTGTATAAAATTGTTTATACTATTACTTACAAGAGAATGGCACTCTTCAAAGACATCACTTCTTATGATGCTACATCGTTTTTCAGCCCAGACACTCCGATGTGAATGCTCTGCACAAAGATCTATCACGTTTGTCACATCTGGGCAGCTGGGATCCACCTTCCAGCTATTACCAAATCCCTCTGAATCTGTCACCACTTCTCCATTGCGCTTCATAAAGTCATTGTTCGCATTGCCATCAAAGTTTCCACACAGTCCACACACCTTGTCCTGTCATAGAGATCATGTGAATGTTTAGGTGAGTAGTTGAACAAAGGGCAGAGTATTTGTATGTGTTTGTGTCTGAATGGGTGTACCTTTAAGGAATACATACCTTTAATTTAGGATTGAGTTGAAGCATTAGACTTGTTTTATTGTCCCAGATTAAATTGAAAAGATCTTTGACCTCTGTGACAATATATATCCCAGCAGAATGGATTTTATATTCGTAATCAGTGTCATTGTTTTTAACAATTTTGACTCCATCCTCGGATAAATGTATCTCATTGATCTAAATTTGGAATTGCAAGAAAAATAAATATTATATTCATCATTGTTAAAATAAGAAAAATTCGAGAAGCAAAGTGAAGAAGCCGATTGGGCATTGAAACCGCACGTCATAGTTGCAGGTGTGCGAGTACCAGTGTGCAGCAGAGGGATCTTTGTTTGCGAAGTGGATGCGCTGTTCCTACCCAAGTTGGTGTTGCTGCTTATAAAACCAAAGGAGAAAGATCGCTAAAATCTGCAGAGATATATCCAACGAGCTTGGAGTAAATTGTAAGCTGAATTCGTTTAAGGACAGCTGTGAAAAACCACAATGTGTTCATCAACTTTGACCATGTTCACACAGCAGCAGAATCGGTTGTCTGTCCTGTATTTAAGTCCTTAATACAGTTACGTTCACACACAGAATGATTATTTTAATCATCAAGCGGTGTGACTCAAATGCTCCACTCTCCACCCAGATATAAAACCTGCTGTCGGTTGATGAAGATTTGACAGATTAACTTGCGGCTCAATTGGTCTCTTGACGTGTTAATGGTTTTAATGGTGTTAATGTAACGCAGGCCAGCTAGAGAGAGCTGTGCAGGTAAACCTCACTCCCCTAGCCTCAAAAGGAGCACTAGCGACTGATCCTTGTTAGCAGGGCGAGTAGGACCGGAGGGGTTACATTGGAGCCATTACACGTATGGAAGTGAAGTTTAAGGGGGTGAGCGTGATAGAGGCCAGCTAGCGAAAGCTGTGCAGATAAACCTCACTACCCTGGCCTCAAGAGACGCACTAGTGACTGATGCTCTTTATCGTTGTTTGCAGGCCCACCTCCCATTCCAGGGACACAGGTTCGAATCCCACTCGGAGCGGGGCGAGTAGGACCGGAGGGGTTATAACAAGACTTTTCCAGTTTTATGTACGTCACCATCTTTGATATTACTTTGGTTACTCCTCACTGTGGTTACTGGTTAGAGAATACGGGCTTGACTCCTTTTGCACATTCATACAGACAGTATTCAAGACACTACTGTAAGTTTTAGTGAACAGGACTTATCGAGGCTCGCACTTGTAAGTAAATGTGGTTATCAATCCCAAAATGGATTGCTTTTTCAATCCTCTTCATATCTGGTTATTAAGCTAAACATATCTGAACTAAGCACTGAGTATAAGCAAAATGAATTAAGAAGATCAATTCGTTGTCTGAAGATCTCCAATAGATTGCATCATTGATCAAGAATCACATGTTTTGAGTTATTTCATGTGCTCTCTCCACAGTTGATTGAAGCCTTTTTTTCATGTTTGGGCTGATTGAGGCTGAGTATAACTTGACAGTCATATTGCTGCAGGATTTGAAAAGGGAGTATCAAAATATTCTACATAACTCCAATATATGTAATTGGATAGGCTATCTTTCTCTTGTGACATTATTGCAAGATCACAGATGTCTACAGATTTTAGATTTGAATTCAAATGTATACATTACTGTTATTATTGCTGAGTGTTGCACACTCTAACTACATTCATGCTTTGTTTGAGCTATGAAATAAACTCACCCCAAAGAAGAGACTGATTGACTTGCAGAGGGTGCTGGTGGTCTCACAGAATTTGTTCTCCGTGACAAGGCGGAAGGTGGGAGTCTGGCCCATAATGCAATCATCCTAGAGGGGTTACACACAGTAACATGTCAGGCAGTGAAAAAGTTGACATAGAGGAGTAAATTCACTAAACAGGTGTGATACTTTTGCAAGTTAAAATATGTTTACTGCATTTCTTGACTTTTTCATTTATCTTTTTCTAAGAAAATAAGGTAATACTTTTTAAAAAGTGCTTGTCTCAGAATGGATATTGATTTCTTCAGTTCAAAATAACGAGGAACATTATGTAATGTAGTGAAGTACTGAACAACTTAGTAACTGTCCACCACTGAGGGACACAGAAAAGGAAAAACATACACTGGCTAAGATTTGTTCGCAGTCTTTGTGGAAGGAGTATCTTTTTCCATCAAATGTCTTGAAATGACCTTCACCATAGACGGTACAGGTTCCGTAGCATGGCTTTTCTGTGCAA
The DNA here is from genome assembly GCF_949319135.1 of Squalius cephalus. Classification (NCBI taxonomy): domain Eukaryota; kingdom Metazoa; phylum Chordata; class Actinopteri; order Cypriniformes; family Leuciscidae; genus Squalius; species Squalius cephalus. The sequence goes on from NC_137144.1 coordinate 22,732,401, forward strand.
GTCCACATTCCGTTTGTGCATGTGCTGAAATAAAGAAAATATATTAACATGAATGACGTGAAACTGTCAAACACGTCTGTCTAGCGTGCGTTTACAAAAGTAGAAAAAGAAAAACACGCTCTGTGTAAAAGGCCGTCTGTCCACTAAAGTGCTTTTTTCGGTTATACTTAATCTTAATGCCATGTAGTTACTTTTTACTCAAATTATCTACATGTACTTACTATAGAGCTATGGTTAGGTTTAGGGTTAGTTACTTGTAATTATGCATATTTACTGTTGCATTATTATTATGCATACTTACTATAGTAAGTATATGTAGTGATGTGTAACTACGTCACCTTAAAATAAAGGGTTACCTTTTTTCCTGAGGTTAGCGTATTTTTTCAATTGTTTTCAATAGTATTACTACATATACGCTTAGGACTGCACATGTGCATTGACTGGTTTTTCGCAGCCTGAAATATTCACATTTTTAATGTTATTTGAGCATATGAAACAACGTTCAGGGGACAGGTCATGTCAGATTTTGTTGCTGATTTGAAATTTTTCATTTAACTGCGAGTGTTAGAAGAAGTTTTTGAGATTTTAGGATTTCCCCATTTTTTTAAAAGGATTTAAAATAGACAGGACATGATCTTGGATGCTGAAATAGCTGCCCAGAAGTGTTGCAAATATGGCCACCAGGTGAACAGACTTTACTTGAAAAGGAACTGTCTGTCTTGACTGCACTTATTTCACTCTTCCAAACGTCTACTATCAACTACTTTCAAGGCGAGGCGAGATGGATCTCAAACGATCCTATAGTTTTTGACCATGTCACATCTTTTGACACGATGCAGATTTTAAAATGGGAAGACGATCTCAACGTCATTTATTATATTCAACAAACATCTATGTTAACATCTTAGAAAATGCAGTTCAGTGTTTCATAATCCTTTAATATAACAATATAAAAAATGGGTTATCTAAATGATGATTGGGTGTCTGGCTCACCAGGTGTTACAGTCCTGCTGAACTTGGTCTCCAGGTGAATAGGTGAATCCATTGTGGGTACATGTACATTTTTCCCTCTCCACACACCCACCTTCGCCATCAGCCAGAAGGCCGTCTGGACACATACACCCTGATTCACACCCTGTGCTCACCTATAGGCAAAACAAACCAAGAAGGACCAGGATTAGTACAATATCATGTTCACTGCAAGATTTATTATTTCATGTTATCAATGCTCTATAAAAAATACTTAATAAAAAAACATAATTATTTTCATCCTGTTATTCATTTATTCTCATCCATTCATTCATCCATTCTAACTCACACAATTGTTGGGGTCTTGTTTCTCACATGTCCTCTGACACTCCGCTCCTTTGTGCCCTTGTTCATAATTTGAGCAGTTGAAGAAAACCATTGGAGCATCACAGTCTAAAACAACAGGCACATGGATGAGGAGCAGAAAACTTGCACACATCATACCAGTGTTGCTGTATCTCAGTGACGTCTCAAGATTTTAATTTGGCAGGTGGTACTGCAGAAGAGGTGTTTGTGGCTCACCTTTTCTGGAGCAGTGTAATTTGCCATAGTTGCATATGCTGTAATATAACAAAACCATCAAGATCCATCAAGAGTTACTATATTATATATTTATCAATAAAGAATTGTGTTAGTATTCTATTTTTACCATTTAACACCATTACTGTAGATTATTCCTGATGGCTCTATGACCTTGTTGCCAATGTAACAAGGACACTGGTCAGCGTGTACACAGCTGCCGGCTTCATTAAGGTATGTGTCCTCAGGACACACACAGCCGTCTACAGGTGTGAAGGACCCTTGGCAGGTGTTATCATGTACACTGAGAGAACGGCAGGTGCTTCCACAGCTGGTCACTCCGTAAGAGTACTTCATGTTTCCTGGACACTTCAAAATCATGTCTATATAGCAAGAGACAAACAGAGGCTAATTTGAAACAGAGTACACATATAAATATTTGTTTGAATGTGTACTTTATAAAGTTCTCACCACAGGGTTCTGAATCCATCCAGCCCTGGAGAATGACTCCTTTGGCAGCACATGCGTGGGCATAGTTGGACACGGCCGCACACATACACTTCTTAATATCTGCACACTTGCAGGTGTCATAGACGCACCACTGCAAAGGATGAAACCCCAATTGAGAAAGAGGGCTCTTTAAATTTGTATATCATATTTCATGTACCGTATCATTTTGTGTAAAAAGACTCACTTCGTAGTAAATCTTAGGACATATTTCTGAATGACATGATGAAAACACTCCATTTGGGTTTGTGAGACGGGAACACCAGTCTATAGCTATTTTCTCTGAATGGAAAAAAAAAACACTCTAGATTTTAACCCTGACAACAATGAATAGGTCATTGCTCTCTACTATCCCAAATAAAATCATATAAAAGAAAAATAATAAAAAGCAAAGAAAAAATAAAAGAATCTTTTGCATACTACAACACAGCCTTTATCCTATGATTATTCTTATATTCTCTCAAATTCCTGTTAGCAGTGCAAGTTGAATTAACGTTTATAAAACTGAGTACCTGTCTCCGAATGCATGCTACAGGGGTTGTCAACTGTGTTTTCAAGATTTTCACAACTGTATTGGGTTTTCTTCCAGAAGTTGACAAATGGTGTTGATGTGTCCTCTGACAAACCCAATCCTGTTATAAAGTCATCTTTTTGGATGTCATTATAGTTGCCACACAGACCTAAAAACAGCAAGGTGTGGAATTAAAAGGAAGTTAAAGAGACATAATCATAAAATACACTTATTAACTGTGTCTATATGATAACAAGTCCTTTCTTAAAGGTGCTGTCTGTAAGAATGACAGCTAGTGGTCGAAATAGGTACTGCAGTACAAATTCAAAATATCAGAGATTTGATTCCCCCGCCACTTCCTCCTCAGACTCGCCGCTCACACAGGTTACCAGTTTGAGGACACGCAACAGGAACGAGACTGTAAGTTAATGAGTTGATTTATCCGGGCTTTTTGGGTTTTGTGGAATCTGCAATCTCTGACCAAGTTTGTTTGCTAGTTTCCAAAGCTGCAATATGCTGTGTATCCTGCCAACTGGCATCCCGGGGTGTCGAAATACTATTGGGTGAACTGGCAGTGGACAATATCACACAGACCAAAACAAAAACTGACTGACAACATGGAAAGTGTAAAATAATAAGTAAACGAACTGGCTGTAGAAGTGTTTTTCAGAGAAACGAGTATGTGAACCTAGCATGTTTCCTAAATATCTAAAAACATATTATGGTATTTTTATGCTTTAGTAGAGTAAAAAAGTTACATACAGCACCTTTAAAATATGGGTGCAGTGGCTGGGGTCATTACAAGCAAAATGACAAAATGATTTGCTGTCTGCTTTACTAACCACTCATTTTCCTTTTCTTTTCAGTGCTGGCTACAATATACAACTGCATGACTGGAGCCAACTGGATCTCTAGACGAAGACTCTTCATATCAGCAATAATGAAGGAGGAAGAGGGCTGGAAGATGCTCACAGGACCTGGGACAACAAAATGTGTGGTTAAACAGAACTTCTAGGCAGCAGTGCCTTTTGTTAATGCTAATATAATTACAGGATTTATACATTTGTAAAAGAAAGGAAAAGCCTTCCATTTAAAAAAAAAAAAAAAAGCATTTAATTATGTTTAATTTTAATGTCAAATGCTTATAATAGAACAATTCTCCATTTTGGACAACCCACCTTTGGTAGCAGGAAGCTTAAATGGGCTGCTTCCATTCAGTGTCACAAATCCACGGGAGGAAAAACGAATCTGTTTTATATGCAAAAAAACAAAATATGTTATGTAATTGCATCTTAAAGGATTATGCAGTTTTTTTAAAGTCCACAAGTAAAACGTTAGTGAAGTATGCTGTAAGTAAACTAAAAGCAAGTGTGCCATTCTGAACAAAGACAATATTCGCTGCTGCAGATGGTTATTTTAAAGTTTGAATGAAGAAATCATGCAACAGTCGTTAAAAAAAAGGAAAAATAAACCTTGTACTTACAGTGGTCCCCGAGATGACAAGGGTCACTGAATTTAGACATGTGTCTTTTCGGGTCAGATCACAGTTTGCCAGATTTCCCACGACAGCAATATCACTGTCATTAGAGTGCTGGAATAAAAAAGGACTGTAAGTACCTCCAAATTATATTGTATGTATTGTATTCAGGGGCATGGCAACCTTTATAATGCACCCACTTTCCTGATTCTTATATACTAAACCATGTGAATAAAAGTACAAGTGAAGACTTTCTTTGATCTCGCCCTGACAGAAAATATCTGTGGATCATCTGATATCCTGACCTTAGTGAGGATGTAGTCACAGTTCCCGCTGAAGGTGAAGCTCTTTCCATCATAAGTGGTGACGTGAGACCCTCCCACAACAGAGCAGATTCCGGGACATTCCAGGTATGTACAGGTCCAGTGTCCCGCGGCACACTCACTGACACAGAATGGCAGGAGTGTTAGCATGAGGAAATGTATGAAGGAATTTAAATATAACTAAAATATTTCAGTTCAAATGTTACCATTTTTTACAAGCTTGTTGGTAAGAGTCTCCTGGTTGATATACTGTGCCATCGTGATCACATGGGCACTGGTTCACAGGAACACAGCCATTTTGTCCAATGCCATCTTCCACGGTGCCTTTACAAAAAGAAAGCCAGACAATTGCGCAAGTGTGTTTTCTTGGGCATCAGATGTATTTTTTGAGAGCTGATGAGTTCATTTAGAGTCTGTACATGCTGGCATTCATTGATTATACAATACCGTTCAACAGTCCGGGGTCAGTAAGATTATTCAGCATGGATTTATTAAATTAATAAAAAAAATGACATTAAAGACATTTATAATGTCATAAAATATTTATATTACAAATAAATGCTGTTCTTTTGAACTTGCTATTTATCAAAGAATACAAAAAAAGTAATTGTAACAATATTTTACAATATTATTGTTTTACTGTATTTTTAGTTAAAAATGCAGCCTTGGTGAGCATAAGAAACTTCTTTCAAAAACATTTAAAAATCTTACTGACCCAAAACGTTTAAATAGAAGAATATTTAAAAACAAAAATCAACAAATAAAAAATTAAATTGTAAATTGTTACCTTCAGGGCAGAAACAGCCGTCCACACAGTGTTCTTTACACATTAGACCTGCGTTTGGATCTTTGCAGGTGTTCTTGCACGGACTTCCACACTCCATGTATTGCATGTTTAGAGGACATGACTTTGCTGCTCCACAGAAGAACATATGAAAACATAACAAAATTGTTCCTCTAGATAATTGTGTAACATTTGTTATAAGAAAAAAATTATTTCATTCTTGAGTGAACTGTTCCCTTAAGTTACATATTTATCATAACTAATTTCATCTTCCAGAAATGCTACTCACGGCAGAGCTGCTCTGTCCTCCATGTTCCTGGTTTTCCTCCAGCATGTGTGCACTGTCGTGAAATCTCCGTGAGTGTGTTGCAGAGACAGTCGTGATTGCCGTAACATCGACACAGGTCGTTCACACAGGCTTTTTCAAATGAACCCATGTCCATCACATTGTAACAGTCGCTAAACCCTGGACTGCTGAGATACTGCTGGCAAACGCTTGTCTGGGACAAAAAAATCAGAAAACACTTGTAATTTAAAATAACATCTCTTTTTTTATCTTATACACTTAGAAAAAATTATCAGAAAATATCAGTGAATATTAGTACCAATATTCCAATTAGTAATTGATAAACAATTAAAAAATAAATATTCATTGTTTACACTTTATGTAAACAATCAATGCAAACTTCACAGCTCCAAAATCTGTTAAAATAATAGCAACAACTTTTTGTATCATAATACCTGGTTTTCGCACTGATCATTAGGAGGAATTATGATGTCCTCACAAGATTCAAGATTCAACACTTTCCATTCGGCCACATTAAAACCTATACGAATTAAATGTTTGGATGTCATATATTAAAATATGATTCGATAAATTATTTTTGATTTCATCAAAATTAGGTTTTACCATTGTCAACTGAATCATCAGTCTTGTTGCCATTGAAGTTTCCACAAAGTCCACAGGTCTTGCCTAGATACTTTTCTGAAAGTTCAATCTAGGGAACATCATATTGTAAGATTTATGATTATTGGATGGTCAGGCCTTATTTGTCTGTGTCACAAATATAGGTAACACTTAAATTTCCATAGTTCACTTTATACATTACCATAAGTAACTTTAAAAATGTCCCCCAACAGATATTACACTGACTATATAAGTAACTTTTCAAGGACAAGTCAACTTATTCTATTAAACCTAACCTAACCCTAATCATAACTTAACACTGAGTCTACTTATACTCTAATGAGAGTTAGTTGACATGTAGTTGTAAAGTTACTTAAAGTTAGTAGAATGTATAAAGTGGACTATGGAAATCAAGTGTAACCCAAATATAATACTAAGTACAGTAGCTGTATATATGAACAGAGAAAAAGCATACCAATAAAGATTGGTCCTTCTCCCAAAATACAGTCACTCCATTTTTGTTAGAGATCTTAACATTTGATGTGCTCAGCTCAACAGTAATTCCACTCTTATAGGTTGAATTATACAACCTGATAGAGAAAGAAGAAAAAAGCAACATTCAACATAAGAAAGCAACATCTTTGTTTTTAGATTTTAGACTACAAGACAACTGGATGCAGTATTAAGTTTAGATTAAAAACAACTCACACTTCGTTGTCCATGATGATGTCGTTGTTAGTGAGTTTAATGACTGTGCCCTGCAGATTTATTGTGATTTTGCTGAAAGTGATTGAGTTATTCACAGTCTCTCTTTGCATCTTAATGTTAAAATCAGAATTATCCAGGCCGTTACACAACCCAGCCAGAATGTAGTTGCACGTGTCTGGCACTTGAAAGAAATGACCATCAAATGTCTTAAAGTGGAAATTTCCCCATGTACTGCAGATCGTGGACTGATGATCAGGATTCGGTTCATCTAAACCAAGAGGGAAAGTTCATAAATGTGTGATCTATACTGAAAACTAAACCAACATTGAAAAAGGCTGTTTCAGTGTTGTACATTTTTTGAAGGACTGCATACCTTCAGTCGTGATTCTTATGTCAGGGAACACTAAAAATAGAAGACAAAAAAGAATATCATTAAACAGTCGTATAAAGAATTCAGTCTATATATATATATATATATATATATATATATATATATATATATATAAACACACACACATATATTTTATCATTTTTATTAATTGTAAATCAGGGCAAACATAATTAATTGATTAATTATGTTAGGTGCAATTAATAAATTTAAATTTTTTTTATTTTGGAATCAATTGTATTCCTCATTTAGTTCCCATCCATCAGGTCGAACAGTTTTATTTTAATTAAAACTCTTAGATCACAGACCTCTCAGATTAATACTGACATGCCTCAAAGCTCAGTTTTGGGCCCTCTTCTCTTTATTATTTATGCCTTTAGATTCTATTTTTAGTAAATTCAGTATACAATTTCATTGTACACTGATGACACCCATCTCTATTTATCTTCAAAGCCTAACTCAACACTATCACCTTCTTCTCTTTTGGTTTGTGTATTTGAAATGAAATCATTTTTTACATGTAATAATCTTAAGATTAACAGTGAGACAACTGAGATTTTACTAGTAGGCACTACAGTAAATCAAAATTGAAAAATGTTGATAATTTCACACTAACTATTGACAACTCTGTTGTTTCTCCTTCATTAAGAGTCCCAATGCCTCAGATCTTCTGCTTCTATAACCCTTGTTAGACCTTTTATACGTTTGACTACAATGGGACATAGAGATTTTAGTTGTACTGCTCCAAGCCTTTGGAACATCTTACCTCAAAGCATATGTAATAGTTGTAGTCTAATTTTTAAATTACATCTTAAAATTTTAATAAAAGATAAAAGTTCACTCTGTTTTTTTCCTGTTTTGTTGTATTTGTTTTTTAAATATTGCTTATGTATTTTATTGTACTTGTAAAGTGTCCTCGAGTGTCTTGAAAGGTACCTTAAAATAAAATGTATTATTATTTTGTTTATCATTATCATTTACACACTGAATCAAATTAATGGGAAATGAACAGAGAAAGTACATTTTGAATATTTGTTTAATGTTTTTTCAACTTCTTTTATTATTCTTATAAATAAATAATAATCTCCCTTGATCACAGAAATTAATGCATTATTTCCCGAACAAATAGTTTGTAGAACATAATGAAAATTACCCTAATTAGTCTGTATTAAATTACATACATGATTTTCAAAAAATGCAATATTTACCAGTTACTGTTCGGCCCATTACAGCATATGGTGTGGTGGGCAGATAATCCATCATATTTGAGTCTTTAAACATAAAAAGACAGAAACATATTTACAATAATATTGTGCATTGTAAAATGAGAACACAACAGATTATTGTCAGCTAACCTGCTTGTATCGACTGCAGCCCCACCAGTAAAACGACCCATCTCAGCATCCACATCTGGGACATTATTACAGTTCCCATGTACAAAACAACCATGCTCAAGAGCTAATGTGAGTTATCGGTCAGAATTTGTCCTTTTATAGTAAAATGTTATCTTTCTTGGAAGAATATCATTTGTGATCAGAAGGTGGGACCCATCTTATGCATTATCACTGGATTCTATCTCTTAACCAAATAAATATCAAATGTCCTATATCTCTTGTGAGAATAAACAATAGTCATGCGAACCTTGATGGTGAGGATCAAAACGGCATTTTTCTCTATAATCTCAAACTAAACAAGGATGTGAGGGATGTGACTGTTTTCTAAAGAACTAACAAGTCTATTGGCATTTACATGCATGACATGACATAACATACATTGGTTTAATTTGTTTAGCAAATATATTTCCTTCAGTTATTTGCATGCTTAATTATGCCTGTTGAAATGTATTGTATATCCTCTGTTACTTTCACTGTTCATTTTTGTTCAAAATCATATTTTATCTTTCATTTAATAGCACAGGGCATATTTAGAGAAGCTTTAGCAGGGCTCAATGCTAAAGATTTTTTTCTACTGGCCTGGTTGGGTCAGTGGTTCAAATGTTAAGATACCAGTGAAATATCACAATTCTCTGTTACAGTTTTGATACTACAGCAAAACTACTTGCCTAATTAATTTAAAATTAAAACATTAATAAAGACAAGTAAACAGTCAGTAATAAAAGAAGAACAAATAAGCAAATTACATATAGCACAAATAAATAAAACAGTGCTTTTCAGGTTTTTTAGGTTGTTCTAAAAGTTTTCGGGTTTGATTTAAGTAATCAAATGTAAAATAACACTGCATAGTCTTCACTGTATAAATTAAATGTAGATGAATCTTTATTAAAATTACAAAAGACATTCAGTCAAGAGCAGTCAGTGATTTCTTTGTCCTTTGTTGTTGATTAAAATGAAAAATATAGCAGCAGGTTTATTAAGCTGCTGTCCCCTTAAGACCGAATGCACGGATCGAATATACTGTTACAGATGCGTTTTTATTTGTCAACCGTTTACATTAACTTAAGAAATTACCAACTAGGTTTACTAGGACACTCGCAAAGACAGGCGTTTTACATTTTTGTGTGAATTTGTCAGTTCAAGTGCAAGAAGTGAAAGAGAATTCAATGTATTCAAGCTTTCTGGGCACGCACTTAAGATGTTTGCACACATAAAACCTATTGTCCTGTAAACGCCCTGTAATAATAGGGAACCACTCATTATACATAAACAACATAACAGTTCAAGTTTTTATTAATATATACAATTCAGTTTGAATAACAGAAGTGTGCGCTCTCTCTCTTTAACCGTCAGTTAAAGTTAGTAAAATGTGCCTTTTTTTACCTTCTTTTCTACTGACATATATGACGGAACTACAAACTTTCCACCAATGTCAGTGAAAAAGGGATGTGCTCGACGAGCTTAAGAGTCTGTAGCTGTGCATTCTATGCTGTTGGACTTTTGCAATTTTGCTGTTCAGACAATCAAATGTGAGGAGTCACTGGTGTACATACTATAAAACAGTGCGTCAACAATAGTGCATGACCTTGTAAAAAGCTAATGTATGCATACTGTATGTTTCCAATGGCGCACGTGCACACATAAAAATTCATAATTCCCCTGCCTTTTGGTTGGTTTGTCACTTTTAAAGGAACCATATGTAAGATTGTGGCCAAAACTGGTACTGCAATCACTTTCAAATTACTGTAGAGCGGTGTATCCCCTCCCCCCTCCCCCCTCCCCCCTGACTCGTGGTTGCCAGATAGGCTGTAACGTTGGCGTCTGTCTTCAAATTCTTCTCCGTTTTCAGCCGTCTCCATCTTTCAAAGGCATCTCCTATACAAATCCTTGTTTTATTTCGGACTTTGTCACGACGTATTTCGGAATCATAACGAGGTCTTTTAGGTTTCGTAACGTTAGACATTTTTTATCCGACACGTTTGTAGCTGCAGCTGTGGTAACTAGAGCAGAGCTGGCAACCCGGATGCCGAAACACTACTGACTTCGTGATTGGTAGAATAGTGGAGGGTGGAGCATCAGGCCAAAACCCAACATGACAACATCAACATCAGTTGAGGGCTGCAACTTCACTTTTAAATGACAATATCCTGGCCGGACTACTGTTGTCAGTGATATAAGTATTTGAAATTAACATGATTTCTTAATGTCTAGTGACATATCAGGGCCATTTTATGATTAATTGAAATACTTTTCTTACATATGGTTCCTTTAACACAGAATCAAATCCATTTACTAAATCTGATCATATTATGCGATTTTATAACTGAGATCCCAGGCCTCATTTTTCCTACTAGCTACACCATAGTCACTCCATGGTTGTTTGACCACTTGACAGACTTCCGCCGAAATTTAATATATTCAAATATTTCTGATAGAAAAAAATGTAAGATGACTGGAACAACCAGCTGATTCACTGTTGCTTATTTATGCAATGCTTTTTTTGCTATTGAATTGTTTTATCTAATGTAAAATCTAAAGGCTATCCTGTTTCATGCCTAATGTTCCTGGTTTCTTTTGAATTGCATGCAAAGACACAATGTTTGTTATCATCAACGAACTTCGATACCACACGTGGCAATTACAAATATTACATTAAATGTATTTGCGTGACATGACAGATCGCTGTAGCGCCTCAGTTCCAATGGCACGTGAACCGATCATCTCTTCCTAAGTGAATAAACATGAATGAACAGGTATGTTGAAAGATGCATTACAACTTATCGAAATGTATACGCCTCATACATAATATCGATCAATCAGTTTCACCCACGGAAAGAGGTCAATAAAACAGCTGGAGAACAATAGCCGGTCACATAACATTAGGCTACCTCATAAAAAAGCCCTTTAATGACCATATCAGTTAGTTGCCTAGTTGGTTAGTTTAGCAATATGAGTGTTTTGCTAAATTTGTGCACTATATTACATATTTATTATAATTTTACTTATAACATTAAACTATTATGTTGTTATCATAATAAAAACGCATCATATTTAATTTAAGTTATTTTTAACCTTTAATAATAATACTAGCTGACATAGTTTTCTGTATGTTTACAGCATTAGGTGAATTTTTTTTCTTGAGAAAAATTAACATGTATCTATACCTAGGCTAATATTTATCCAAATGAATCGATATTGAATCAAGATCGGAATCAAATCACAAGAATTTAATTGAAATCGTGAAATTTGTGTCAAGCAATAATAAAAAATAGCCTACCAGTCATTGTACCATGTAAATATTTAGTTACCAAATGTTTTGACAATCATACACTTTTTTTTTTGACATCCACCCATCTGAAGATCAATACACATGGCGAAGAAGATGCGATATCATATGCATATAAAATAACAGGAACATCAACATCAAAACTGCCTGTCACTGAATGAAATGTCGACCCAGGATGAGTTGTAGGACTGTGCAAGTTAGGGCTGTTGATGGACTCAATATATTCCATCTATGGTTCGATCATCGTCGATGTAGATGTAGGCTAGTTTTTGACAATTTTGATTTTCTCAGCTTTTTGCTCAAAATGTTCCTTTTTTTTAATTACACTAAGGGGTTTTACAGTCAAAGACCCAGAACCAGATATGATGAATGAAGACCCGGTGTCAGAATTATAATAAATTAAAGAAAAGTTTTACTGAAGATAGTTTGCAGTTTCATCAGCAGAAGTCGGCTTCAAGACTCACACAGGAGTTTGTAGGCTGCCCCGCTTACAGTTACAAAGATCACAGCAGTTATACCATTTCCAAGGTCTAAGCTACGTCCTTGCTTCAGGTTGCAGTTTCTGATTGGCTAAGAAATTGATAAACATAGTAATTTTCCACACATATAGAGACAGAAGCATATCTCCATCGATTAGGCAGCCAAAACTCGGACCCTGAAGTCAGGCACGTTGTGACCTTCCAAGTCGCAGATTTGGGTTGCTGGGCGCCATCATGTCCAGAACAACAACTCAGTCAATCTCCAATAATGCCAGTGGTTCCTTAACCTGTAACCAAGAAGACTAACACACACACCGACACACAGCTTTTCCAAGGTTGGATTTGGCCAGGCTATATCTATAAACAGGAGTCTTGTCTCAAAACATCAAGATAATGCGTTCTTTCTCAAGGAGAGCTACACTTTAGTCTAACTGGAAAGTAAGGCTTTAACAAAGAAATGGTCCCTTAAACTATTGGCTTCAATGACCCCTATATGTTTTAGCACATTGAAGACCTTTCTCAAACACAAAACCAGTCCCTATTTCATTTCTGGAAGCCGGGATAAATGAGCAAGCACTGTTACTGCATTCAGATATCAAATACTGACATTAAAGAATACATGAAATGAACATTTCAGTAATCACACTGGTAACTTCTATAACAAAGTAAAATCTCCAGAGAAGTCATTCAACTCATTTGATATTTAGAAGGAAAAATATTGATTAATACCTTGATTATAATCACTCATTACATACATTGAAGCAGCAGTGGAGTCCAATCCACCCCCTTCAAAACTTACCCACATTCAAGTGTGGATTAAAAAACAATGCAAAAAGCTAAAAATGTTTTTGTTTAAAAGCTGAGTGTCTGTTCTTTCTTTTGATATATTGCATATTCAGTTATTCATAGCCTACAACAAAGTATTCTGGGGGCCATGACATTTTTGTGAAAACGATCAAAAATGCTGGCGGTGGCTGAAAAAACAAAACAACGCTGGTTGAAATAGTTAATAGCGTTTATTTTCATTCACATTTTCATTTTTAATAATGGACTTGGACAAGCATATAGGATGCGTTTATTTATTTTTTAAGCGAACAAATTATCAGAGACCGTCACTTTGCATTTTTAACACCACAAGAAGCAGAATGTTTGCTTTTTCCCCGCAGTGACAGAGAAGGCCACTAAAACGCTACCGTAATATTACAAAATACAATAACGATTATAATATTAACCTTGAAACATGTATAAAAAATAAACTCAACTAACTTTCTGTATATCTGCCTGAGTAGGCCTATTCAGTAGTAACCTGAGTGCTCTGTGCTCGTGATGATCTAAGCGTTTTCTGTTTTTTTGTCCTTCATCCTCAGTGGTGTAGTGGTAAAAAAAGAGGTGGGTAAACTATACATTCTGGTGGACCACGAAGCGGTCACCCGGTAAGTTGGGCCACTGCCTACCGGTGTATGTGTATCCTGATGACATCGCTATAGGCTATCATTTGATGATACTACCAAGGGTATCACTAGTTGTTCCCTCATCATAGGTCACACAATCACTATTCAATTCATACATTAATATAAGTTCTTGGTAAAGAGACTCAAAAAGGAATAATATGGTTGAAATCTATAAAGTTTAGTGGAGACCGGGGACAGTTGCAACACTTTTTGTCAGTTACTATTTGGACTAGACCAACCAAATTTGTATATATTAAACTTGCATCTGTCTGCTAATTTCCCATACCATTTAAAGATGATTATATTAGACATATTGTTCACAGTATTTATTTGAATGGAAGAAGCCAGATGTTGCAACTGACCCCGACCCAGGGACGGTTGCAACATGTTAAAAATACCTTTAATTTCATTAATTAACTTTAAGCTTTTTGTCTCAATGAGCTAACTGTGCATGTTCAGTATGAGTGTCATCACTCTAGCTTTGTTTCTGATTGTAGAAAAATGACATGTTGCAACTGTCCCCGGTCTCCCCTACTAAATGACAAAACGGAGAGAACAAAAATATGTAAGAAAGATCGAGAGTGAGGCCTATATCCAGGGCTTCCAATGCAATCCAATGCAATGCACTTGTGCATAATGATTAGGGATTTGGAAATATTTTCATAGTCGATTAACCTGTTGAATATTTCCTCGTTTAATTGATTAGTTGTTTGGTCTATCAGAAAAATGTGGATCAGTGTTTCCCTGTAGAGGGAAAAGTCTTTAACCTGGTGCAGGCTTGATTCCCTCTGAATCTCTTGTACAGTTGGGTTTTGACATGCTCCCTACATTAAACCAGCTGCCTGTAATGAACAATAAAATAAAAAAATCACTTTTTTGCATCGTTTTAATGATTTCCTGTTGCGGCTGCGATCAAGTTTCATTCTCGCGGAGCTTGTTTAGTAACTTCACGAGCGTGTGTTTTCTTCTACTTGTGTGCACCGTTCTCTTTGTTCCGTGTGTGTGTGTGTGTGTGTGTGTCCAGTCCACGCGCTGCGCTCTCTGCTCCGTGTTTGCGCGCTGCGCGTTCTGCTCTGTAGTTAACGGCCCAAATGCTCGAATCATTTGCCGATCGGCGATCACGCACTGGAAAAGCAAAGTCCGCTCAAATAACGTGACATTTAGAGGTGGATAAACGCACTTTGGAGGTGGGCAAACGCTATTTCCAAATTTTGGGAGGTGCGTAAACGGCGTTTTCGTGCGTTTAGCCTCCACTACATCCCTGTTCATCCTCCATCGCATCCGCACCAGTCCCTTGTTTACTCCTCTTTTATAAACATCACAACTATATGGCCGTTTGAAGGAACTGACGTTCACGGCATGTTGAAATTACAGTAATTTCGAGGTTTTAACTTGTAACTTTGGTTGCAACTTTGGCCAGCCTGTTTACATTCAATTTAGACACGACTGGTTTCTTATATGAGCTTACATTAATTCCAGCCCAAAATTATTGTCGATGTCGGTGATCGCTATATGCACTTGGTAGACCCTCTGATCTGCTGTGCTAAAATTATTTATAGATAACTCATGTCGGGTGGCCAACTGGCCATGATTAACAGCTGTCATGGATGTTTTGCAGCACGAAATCTGACCAAACGGATATATAGGCTACAGGAGAATCATTTTCGTTTATTGTATCTTATGGCTCGTTAGATCTAGAATTCCGAAGTGAAATAAAGTAGAGCTTTTTTACGAATTCAAATGAATTAACGGGAAAGTGAGCAGATGTAGGCCAAGCAACGGTTCCACCATAGCAGTGTACAGTGAGACATTTAAGATTAATAGAAAACTGTTAATACAAAATATTTTTGAAATTCTAAATAATATATTAGTCTACCTTTACATTGCTTTAATGATTTACTATTTTAACATGTCATATTTCTGTCCCGTGCAGAGTGAATCCAGCATTTATGCAGATGTTACTTCAGAGATTTTGCAGCATGCAATTGGCCGTCGGTCCTCTTAGCAGCATGTAAAACGATAGTATATTTTCAATGGATTATGTAGGCTGTAGCGAGCAAAGACTGCTCCCTTTACAATCAATAAAACGCTGTAAATCTCACAAAGTTCAGTTATAATCAATGAAGCAGCCAACAATGCACAATAAAACTCTTACTTTGCATCATGTCTACACTTTGTTAATGAGGGGTTTCGTGAGCCTGCATAACTCAGCACTGAATAAAAAGTTTGACGTTCTGAGCGGTGAGTGGATTCTGACTAACTTTAACACCTCTGATTTGGATTCAAGAGATCAACAACTGTGATTGGCTACAAAAACACATTGTAAATAGATACATTTGGCATTCTCCAGAGCGCAAACACAAATATACACTGGAGAGTCTGCCAAATATGTTTTTTTAAATATATTATTACAGTATCAACTTGCGTTTGAGGGTGCTTAGCAACTTCTAGCACCCCCATAGAACCGGGCCTGGATGTACATCCGAGTGAATGAGACAGAAGGAGGTTAGGGAGGGAAGGGCATAAAAAATTTGACTTAAACACAGCCTAGAATTATATGGGGTGGGAGTAAATTAAGCGTGATCTGCTGTGACGTCACAATCATGGTACATTGTGGTTTATAGATCTGCCTTAGGAGAGTGCTTAGGGAAGTTCGGGAGTGTATGTCTAAAAGTGGAGTTAAGCTCAGCCCTGGTGGGTCATAAGACCCTTTTGAGTGGTCTGTGGAGTGTGCAGTCAGATTCACTGTGTGATTACTTGTGTGTGTGGCCTGACATCAGCTACAAGATGACAACCCAGGTTTAGTGTACCTATAGATGTGAGAAAGAGAGGAACCTTAAAGCATTTCAAATTGGTTTCTTATGAGAGTCTATTTTAGGATGCTGCCTATTGCTACATTCACACTACCAGCGACTTTGTTGCTGCATGTCGACAGTAGCTGGCGGTGAGGTCGCTAGTGGGCATTCCATTGCTTGTCTACACTGTAAAAAATTTCTAACCCTCCCAAATCAAAAAAAAAGTGACCGATAACATCTAAATTTTTCAATTGGCCCAAGTGAAATTCTGTAAATTTCAATTGGCCCAAGTGAAAATCTGTAAATTTAATTTTATAATTTACAGAATTTCACTTGGGCCAATTGAAAAATTTAGATGTTATCGGTCACTTGAAATTTTTGATTTGGGAGGGTAAGAAATTTTTTACAGTGTAGTAACATTTGGGAATGACATGTTGTAGACCTCAAATCAGTTTTCTTGCCGCTACAAACAAACATTTTGGAAGGAAAAGTCTAAATATAAATGGAATACATAAAATGTTACATAAAATACCTAATATTAAAGATGAAAAAGAAACAGAGATTTCTTTATTAAAACTGCATTTATCTGCAGCACTGACTGTGCAGCACTGTCTCCACCACAAAACATCAGGTCCAGTTTCTTCTCTGATTGACAGTAATTGACAAGCCTTATTTGATCCACACCTAAAAAAGATAGGAAATCAAAGGGACGTGGATGCATTAATCATGTGTTCCACGCAAGTCAACAGGAAATCCTTCGCATTAACAGGTTTTCTTTTAAATAATACCTGTTAATAATACTCACAAACATGGCTGCTACCATGTTTGTGAGTATTATTAACAGGTTTTCTTTTAAATAATACTCACAAACATGGTAGCAGCCATCAGACTCCTACAATCGAAAAGAGAACAAGTCAAATTCAACTAAAATAATGTTCGATCAAACAGGTAATTCACAGCTGGCTTTTAAAGGCACACTATGCAAGATTTGTACCTTACTATAACAGCTTCGAAATCATTTCGATGGTAAACAAACTCATAGTAGGGTGAATCATCCCGATAACAAAGGGGGAAGTCAAGTCAAGTCAAGTCAAGTTTATTTATATAGCGCTTTTCACAACATAGGTTGTATCAAAGCAGCTTCACAGTAATAAATTAAAACAATACATCAATGTTTGTTTCTAGTGGAACGTCCACGTTTGGTACTCCATCAGGTGACCTAATGGAGAAAAAAAAACCTTGGGAGAACCCGGGCTCAGTCGGAGGCCAGTTCTCCTCTGGCGTTTATGAACTAGAGACCGGATTTAACTGTAAGATTAAAAGTATTATATAAATGCCTGGCTGAAGAGATGCGTCTTTAATCTAGTTTTAAACTGGGAGAGCGAGTCTGAGCAACGAACAGTATCCGGAAGACTATTCCAGAGTTTTGGAGCTAAATGTGAAAATGCTCTCCCTCCTTTGGTGGATCTGGATATCCTAGGTATGACCAAAAGCCTCGAATTTAGTGATCTTAAAGAGCGCGATGGATTATAGGGCGATAGAAGATCGGTTAAATAGACTGGAGCTAAGCCGTTTAGGGCTTTATAAGTCAGTAGCAATACCTTGTAATTAATACGTGACTTTATAGGTAACCAATGTAGTGACGATAAAATTGGTGTTATATGATCATATTTTCTTGATCTAGTTAGAACTCTAGCGGCGGCATTTTGAACTAACTGTAGCTTGTTTATTGAGGATGCAGGACAACCAGCTAATAAAGCATTACAGTAATCTAGTCTCGAGGTCATGAATGCATGAACTAACTTTTCTGCATTAGAAACAGATAGCATATTGCGTAGCTTAGCAATGTTTCTAAGGTGGAAAAAGGCTGTTTTTGTAACATATGAAATATGATTTTCAAAAGACAGGTTGCAGTCTAGTATAACACCCAGGTCTTTTACTGTAGAGGATGAAGTAACAGGACATCCTACTATGTTAAAGTTGTATTGTGAGAGGTTTTGTGGGTGGTTTTTTGAACCGATAAGTATTACTTCTGTCTTGTCTGGATTCAATAAAAGGAAATTGCGCGTCATCCAATCTTTTATATCTTTAACACACTCTGTCAATTTGGATAATTTAGCGTTTTCATCCGGCCGTGATGAAATATATATTTGAGTGTCATCAGCATAACAATGGAAACTAATTCCATGTTTCCTTATTATATTTCCAAGTGGCAGCATATATATTGAGAATAATAGAGGGCCTAAGACAGATCCCTGCGGCACTCCATAGTTTACTGGAGTTATGATCGATTTTTCTCCATTTAAATAAACAAAATGGTAGAGGTCAGATAAATACGATCTAAACCAGCTTAATGCTTGTCCTTGAACACCAGTATAATTTTGTAGTCGATCTAAGAGTATTGTATGATCTATAGTATCGAACGCAGCACTAAGATCAAGTAAAACTAGTATTGAGATACAGCCTTGGTCAGAAGCTAAAAGTAAATCATTTGTGATTTTAACGAGCGCAGTTTCAGTGCTATGATGCGGCCTGAACCCAGACTGAAACTTTTCATAGATGTCATTTTCTTGCAAGAAAGAGCCCAGTTGAGAGGACACAACTTTTTCTAGTATTTTAGACATAAAAGGTAGATTTGAAATGGGTCTATAATTTGCTAAATTATGTGGATCTAATTGTGGTTTCTTAATGAGAGGTTTTATAACTGCCAGTTTAAATGTTCTTGGAACATAACCTAATGATAAAGATGAGTTAATAATATTGAGGAGAGGCTCTTCCACTAAGGTAACACTTCTTTCAGTTTAGTTGGTATAGGATCTAATAAACATGTTGTTGTTTTAGATGAAATGATAAGTTTATTTAACTCTTTTTGTTCTATAGTTGTAAAGCACTGTAATTGTTCTTGCGGGGTGATAATTGAGGCCGAATTATAAGGCGCGATTGAGGATTGAACGTTTACAATTGTGGTTCTGATGTTTTCTATTTTCTCAGTGAAGAACTTCATTAAATCATTACTACTAAACTGTAACAGAATATTTTGTTCAGGAGACATCTGTTTATTTGTTAGTCTAGCGACGGTGTTAAATAAGAACCTAGGATTGTTATGGTTGTTTTCTATTAGATTGCGGAGATGCTCAACCCTGGCCTCTTTTAGGGCCTTTTTATAACGTGACATACTGTCTTTCCATGCGATTCTAAAGACCTCTAAGTTAGTTTTTTTCCATTTACGCTCTAAATTACGGGTTTCTCTCTTTAGAACATGCGTAGTATTGTTGTACCATGGTGCTTTACTTTTCTCTCTGACCTTTTTTAGTCTAATGGGTGCAACAATATCCAATGTACCAGAGAGAATGGTGCTCATAGTGCTAGTTAATTCCTCAAGTTCATCTGTTTGTTTGGGTTCACTGAGCAGCTGAGACAAATCAGATAAGCTATTTGAAAAATGATCTATGGTGGATGGAAGGATTGTTCTGCCTAATCGATAACGCGGCGCAGCATGATATATTACAGGGGTACGTAATATGCAAGTTACCATGTAATGGTCAGTGACATCTTCACTTTGTGGAATGATATCTATATCGGTTGGATCGGTTCCATGTGATATAATTAAATCGAGTGTATGATTAAAACGATGAGTTGGTCCGGTAACGTTTTGCTTAATCCCAAAGGAATTTAATAAATCTGTAAACGCAGCCCCTAGCGCATCATTTGAATTATCTACGTGGATATTAAAGTCTCCAACAATTAATGCTTTATCGAAATTAACTAATAGGTCTGAGAGAAAATCTGCAAACTCTTTTAGGAAATCAGCGTAAGGCCCAGGCGGTCTATATACGGTAGCCAAGGCTAGAGATAATAGGGATGTTTTTCTAACATCTAAGAGCGTAACATTTAGTACAAGTACTTCAAACGAAATAAACTTATAGCCCGTTTTCTGAGTAACATTGAGAATATCTCTATAGATTGTTGCAACACCGCCGCCACGACCAATCAGACGGGGTTCGTGCTTATAGGAGTATCCTGATGGAGTAGACTCATTTAGACCGAAATAATCATTTGGTTTAAGCCAGGTTTCAGTAAGGCAAAGTACATCGAAGCTATTATCTGTGACTATTTCATTTACAATAACTGCCTTAGGTGTGAGTGATCTAATGTTTAGAAGACCTAGCTTTAGAAATTGTTTTTGATTACTAATAGCAACATTTTCTGTTTTAATAACAATTAGATTTTTTCTAGAACCTGCAGTAGATTTATTATTTGATCTCACTAAACGAGGAATAGACACAGATTTTATGCAATGTTCAACACTATTTATATCAGTTAAATTGGTGCAGCAGAGACTATGATTTGGACTTTTGGTTACTAGTCAAAAGGTATTTAACGTTTTGGAGATGTTATCTGACAGAAGATCCGATCCGAATCTACTTGGGTGTAAGCCATCAGCACGGTAAAGCCTAGGAGGCTCCCAAAACAGATTCCAATTATTTACAAAGAGCAGTTTCTGCTCAGTGCACCATGACATTAACCATTCATTTAGCGCGAATAGTCTACTAAACTTTTCATGACCTAGTCGGTACGTGGGAAGCGGTCCTGACACAATGATCGTTATATCAGGCGATGTGCTGCGTACCGTATCGATCAGATTCCTGAAGTCTTTTTTCAGAACTTCCGTCTGGCGCAGCCTGATGTCGTTCACCCCTGCGTGCAGGACAACAGTTCAGACGCGCTCGTTCAGAATCTCGGGAACGCGAGCGGCGATTTCAGAGACACGAGCACCAGGAAAGCAGTGACTATGCACCTTACTTTTATTTAACGTAGCGTGTACGTGTCGAACGATGGAATCGCCGATGATCACAGCATTGCGTTCTGTTTTGCGAAGAGGGGAGAAGCGGTTTTGTGTGGATATCTCGAAAACCGGGAGGGTCGGAGAGAGTTTTCTTGGTCTAGACCTGACTCGCGTCTTCCGCTGCGGAAATATCCAGGCTTCGTGGTGGCGTGTTGGAGCCGGAGTGAACGAGACCATGGCTGATCGCGACCTCGACGCTCGGGACCGATGTTGAGAAACGCACGGAGTAGACGAGGTCGGAGTCAGCGGGTTAGTAACGTTAATCTCTGATTTGTGTGCAAAGGCGCGTGATGTTTCAAGAGCTAAACGCCGGTCTATCAGCTCAGCTTGTCTCACTAAAAGGTCGTGGATCTGTTTCTCAACAGCTTCCAGCTCAGACTGCACAGCGTGCAGCTCAAATGTGTCCTCACCTGCACCAAAAGGTAGGCTACTTACATCTGATATATTTGCCATTTTAACAGATGGACAGTACGTTAAGTTAGCAACGACGCTACCAGTGATGCTATCAATATTAATACTAAATTTATGGCTTAAGTCTTGGAAATAATCCGTCTTTTTAGTGGTACGGGTGTAGAGTAGACGCACGATAGGCGAAAAAAAGATGTTTGTTTGTAAATGAATGCGGAGAAGACGCGTTCAGCCGTGATCCACGGACGTAACCTATAAGAGTATGCAGCGTTGGATCACTAGGCTTGAGACGCGTCTGCTCAACAGTCCGCGTTGTAACTATGAGGTGAGGAAAAGTGGAAAATGTTCGTTGTAAGTGAGTTTAAAGAGAATTATAAATCAATCGATGGAGCTCCAAAGACAACAACGCGTTCAGACGCGACGCATGCGCATTCGAACAGGCTTTACATCACATCAACAACATATAAAGCAGCCTCTATGGAAGACACTAGTACAAATTTCAGACGTATATCAACGTGAGTCGACGAAGAAAATGAAGAAAGCACGATCGGAAGAGTGCAGAGACGGCTCTATGCATGAGTGGTATTTACGACAGTAACGTTAAATACAAGTACTCCATAGCGACTCTAGAGGTCGCTGTTTGAGAAAAACGGAAACTCCATTAGTGTGCCTTTATTAAAACTTGTCTGTCTCCACAGTAGAAAGGTGAAAACATTTCTGAAATCAGTGGCTACGTCTAGCCTACATGAAGAAGATAAATCTACTTTTACACACATGATGTAATTTTGAATTTCGGGCCGCCACTCTGTCGATCTGACTGAAGCCTACTTCGACTGTTTTTGCCCTTTTTGAGGGTTTTTTTTGTCGTTGTTGTCCTAGACAGTCACTATCCACTTCTGTTGTATAGAAAAAGCTGCATAAACATGTGTTCCATTCAAGATTTGATAATAATGAGGGTAAAGAGAGAATTTTGTATTTATTTCTAATATTTATTCAAATGAATCGACATTGAATCAAGATCGGAATCAAATAAGATTTGAAATTGTGAAATTTGTGTCAAGCAATAATAAAAACTACCAGTCATTGTATACACTCTCAGAAAAAAAGTAAGCATTGAAACCTGTTAAAACTTAAACTTCTGTTTAGTTACCAAATGTTTTGACAATCACAATACACTTATTGTGATGCAAGTTTTTTTACCCCTCCAGAATGAATAGCACCTCTGGTAAATATTATCAAAAATGGCTTTTATAAACAAATCTGCATTGTTTATCCTTTTGATCTTTCATTCAAAACATTAGCAAAAATCTATTGGCAAAAATTATTGGCACCCCTAGAATTGTTTACAAGTAAAATATCTCTGAAGTATATTCCCATTAATATTTACCTTTTTTTAGCACACCAGGGTGACTAGAAACATGAAATTGTCTAGCTATGACTTCTTGTTTCACAGGAGTTTAAATATGAGGAAACAGAAAGGCCGAAATTCCCTTAATCATCCATCACAATGAGTAAAACCAAAGAATATAGTTCTGATGTGCATCAAAAGATTGTTGAGCATCACAAAATAGAGACTGGCTGTAAGAAAATAGTTAAAGAATTGAATATCCCCATTTTGACCATCAGGGCAATAATTAAGAAGTTATAATCAACTATAGATGTTACGAATCTGCCAGGAAGAGGACATGTCTATATTGTCTTAATGGATGGTGAGGAGGAGAGTTTGAGTGGCCAAATACTCTTCAAGGATCATAGATGGAGAATTGCAGAGATTAGTTGAGTCTTGGGGTCAAAAAGCCTAAAAAAAAATATCAAACAACCCCTACATCCCCACATGTTGTTTGGGAGGTTTTCAAGAAAAATCCTCCTCGCTCATCCAAAAACAAACTCCAGCACATTCAGTTGTCAGACACGACTGGAACTTCAAACGGCACAGGGTTCTGTGATCAGATGAAACAACAAAAGGGCTTTTTGGCAGAAAACCCAGCTGATGTGTTTGGTGCAAACAGGGATAAAAAGTACCCCATGTCTATGGTTAAATATTGTAACAACAATGAGAAGGAACCAACCACCGACGCATCTTCTTTTTGAATATTAATTCAAATTCTCTGCTTCTCGAAGAATGAGGGGGGGGGGGAAGACTTGTTCAGAACGTCTCATGATCCTCATCCATCTTGTCATCGGGGCCAGGCGCCAACTAGTCGGGCTGTTTAAAACTGACCCCCAGCACTAACGAAATAACTGGTCAATACTATCTTTGTTGCCGAAATTACTGATTGGTTAAGAGAAAGACAGAGACCAAGGTCTCACACAAGAGTCCTCACGAACCAGAGCCATAAATCACCCAGTCTCCAGAAAGTCTGCTTACCAAAGACTTTTATTGGTTAACTTAAGGAAGAACTGGTCAACGTTTGATAGTTTTGCAAGACGAATCGGTTTAGAGATGATTACTGCTCAGGGCCCTAACAAGAGGTCACATGACCCCTGTGGCTAACAGACCCCATCTTGGTCCCATGAGAGAGACAGACAGATTTCAGCAGGAAATACCCATGACCTCAGGGTGTTTCCAAGCCCATACACTTTACACACCAAAAGACTTTTACATATCAAAATCCATAAAACTCATTCAAGAACAATTTTCAATGGACTTATAAAAACATCATACATCATTCTATGTGTTTCTACGATATATGTGTCCATTTAATATGCGTTAATCCCATGTAAGTCATTTAATGGTTATAACTGTTAGATGTTTTGAATGAAAGTGTGTTGTGTTTCATACCAGTATGATCGTATGCTCGTGATTCAAAAGATGGTTTGAATGATATCTGTGTAATATGTTTTGATCTTCTTTTAATTAGAAAGCATGTCTAAACTGTGGCCTCTATTCTCTCTGCTAGAACACACCCCAGATAATGCATGATTTACGATGAGGAAAACAAAGGCAGTGTCTAATTGGTCCGATCTCTTCAAGAGGGGGGACAAACTTTTAGGTTAAAACCCTTAGACCCAAAAACTTTAACTCTCTCTAAGCTCTCTCTCTCGCTGCTCTCGAAGCTCTCTCTCTCGCTGCTCTCGAAGCTCTCTCTGTGCTCTCGCTCTCTAAGTTCCGGCAGAAGCCTAACCATGTAACAAACGCGCAGACCGAGGAACCCAAATTAAGATCAGAAGAACGGGTTCAACAGCTTTATTCAAGCCATCTTACTACTCTAGTCTAAATCTTCTTTCCTTTTCTAAGTTTTACTTTATTTTCCGTTGTGAGTCTCGGTTCTAAGTTAAGTTTTGCGACAAGATTCCGACCACGTTTCTTCTGCAAAGCCAGCTTCAGACAAAGACTTTCAATTCATCCGCCAGCACAACACGTGACTGGAACGCCGCAGACCCAGGCACAAGGAGACCACAGCCGACGAACGAACCCGGGGAAACCCTCTGTTACGCAACGAAGGGAATTCCCAAAAAGGAACGCAAAGACAAGCAAGTACCTCCAGACTAAAAGCTGCACTGGTGTATTTACATAAATTTAATAACCTGTCTAAGAAACGATAGAAGGGTTAAATTAATGATTGATGGTTCGTTCCAGGTCATGTCTAAGTGCATATGGAATCGTGAGATTTCATCCTTTCACTCTTAAACCCACTCTTTCCTCACTCTCTTCCTTTCTGCAACTCGTATGAATGTGTGTGTGTGTGTGTGTTTGTGTTAGAGATTAGCTGTATGTGTTAGTATATAATCAATAAAGTATTGTTTGTATTTGAAAAGATATTGCTTGTGTATGTGCTTATCAAATTTATTGTCTTGAACTTCGATCAAAAGTTACCTATGCTTTTACCCTATTTCTTAATTTACTGTTAGGGGGTTATTCTTTCTTGGCCAGGAAGATATTATATTTCCTAGAGTTAATAATTGTTTATGCCTTCTGTTCATTGGATGAACTGATAAATGATCATATTATTGATTCTGTTACAGTAAATTTTGAAAATAATTAAATTATTAATTATTGATCATAATTAGTTATGAATAATAATTAATTATATTTATACGTGGGCGTATAAACGCTACATTATTTATGGTGGAGAGAATGCGGGAAGTTTAACCTAAATTGTAAGCATATACGAAGTAATTTATATTTTCATTTCCATGCGGATGAGAGATCCGAACCTCTGAGAGTCTGTGTATGACGTATGCAGCGCGCGCCGCGCGCTCTGTTTGAATGGATGTCTGCTGCTTGAGCTGTTACTCTAGCCTAGTCTGCCTCCCTTCCCGTGTTATTTTATTTTAAACTGCAGTAATATAACCCAAGATATAAAATCTCACACAATGATAAGGTAAGGATTGAGCGTGTCCCTCAATCTCTGAAATACTTTGATTATAGCTTACTGACGTCTGCGTGTTCCAGCGTCTTTCAAAGCTGTAACTTATGTGTGTTTTTATCAGTCAGAGAGCTGAATGAAATTAAAACTGCAGTAATTAAAATAACCATGTAAAGGACGGACGAGCGTGTCCCTCGTCTAACGTGAACGTTAGTCCTTATTTATCTGATCGTCACTCAGTGCGTGTTCCACTGGGACGAATATTCTCCTCACAGATTAGTCTTTATTTATCAGGTTGTCCGTGCGTGTCCCACGGCAATTCCCGTGATAAACTATAAGCTTATCTGTGTCTGTTCAATTAATTCTCGTGTAAACACTGCGTATGTCCGAGTGTAGTTGAATAGGAATTATTTAAAGTTGTATTCAAGTAAAGCTTGACGTTGAAACTCAACCAACAGTTAAAAAAAACCCTGTTGTCTTCGTGTGCTCAGATAAAATTGCACAGAGACGATCCACAGAGATCGCTATAATTGTTCCATCTATTACAGCACAAAGCTGTCCTTTAAAGTTAATCTCACTCCTAACAAACTGAGTGAAGCCCCACGTCGTAAAAACAGCTACGAGTGGTGTCCCATTTGTACAGTTTGAAATGCGCCGTCATTTCACATAATATTATCAACTGTACGTGCATATTTCTTTGAACATTGTTGAAATGCGCCGACATTTCATGTAACATGCATTACTGTTTACAAACTGCAATTCACTGTTTGCCCACTAGAGTTTGTTTTGTCGCCATAGTTACAATCGTGACACGGAAGTCTTAACCAACGCTTCCGGGTGAACTCTGACCAACGCCACTGCAGAGAATGTCTAATATGGCCACTGTGTAAACAAACTGAAACAAAACCCATTTGTGGCTAAGCTAAAGCTAAGCTAAGTAGTTGTTTACAATTGAGGCCTCACATTATATGCTAAAGCCTAAGCATTATTTACGGGTATCATTATTATTAACATCAGTGGTTAAATACCGTGTCTGTTTGAACAACGTTAAAGTGATTTAACCATTTAACACCTTGATTGTTACACCTGTTGGTCTTTTCTTCTTTCCTATTTTACCTGTCTCATACTTTACCCATATTTTCCGTGAAAAGGAAACTATCGTGTCGCAATTATTAATTTCATTTACCTGCATTTTACTTGAAAAGAAAATACTGGTTTATGATTATTAATTGTCAAATTCTAATTAGATTTAGAAAGGGAAATATTAAATTAAAATTTAAATTCTATTTTTCTAAACAGGTAATTTCTAATGATTTCTAGATTTATTTTTTAATAATTCTAATTTCATAATTTTCCTAATTTCTAAAAATTCTCTTTTAGATCCAATCACTTCAGGTGAATGAGTCTTGAACGGTAAAAGTTAAGAACTTGTTCCACCAACATTTTCCCTATTACAAAATATTGTTAGTCTCATACTTGCTCATTTATTGTTATTGCGTTGTATCCCCCGTTTCTCCTTTCTTTTTGTTACGGTTACAAACTTAACCATTCTATTTGATTTACTCATCTACCTCCTTATGTAATTTCCCTTTTTCTTATTTTGTCCATCACATTATTACTTTCTTTCATCTTTATTACCTTTTCCTTTCTTTTGATTCCTAGCTTGGGAGTGAAACACCTGAGCCTCAATAGGAGACATTGGCATCTCACTACAAGTTTAAAATAAATCAGAGATAACCCTCTCTTACAAAGTTTTATTTTTGAATGTTAGTTGTTGGCAACTATCAATTCTATACTCGTAGTTCGACAAAGGCTCCAGAGCCATTTGTGGATCCAATCTCCTTCCCTCCTTTCCTTCTTACATCCTTCCTGTTCTGTCCTGCTTTCCCATCCTTCACATTTGTAGGAAACAAACCTGGAAGAACCATCAATCGAGTCTAAAGAAAGAAAAAGATAATCTTCCCAAAGAAAACAATTATTAGGTATTTGATTTGTAATCAAACCCTCTCTTGTTCTCCATACTCTCTCTGTCTTTGTAAACACAATTTACAATTTAACATCTTGTCCAAGATCAATTAACAGAGACAAGTGTTGAGCAACCGTCGCCTTCATAGCATCCCAGCTGTAAGCGGTCCAACTGACGGTGTGTGGTGTCAATCCTGTAAAACTCGGAAAAAGGTATCAGCATTATTATTGTATTATTTTTCCTTGTAAACATAAACAATAATATTGTTTACCTTTCTGGAAACAGATTCTCACCGATAGGAAGCATTTACGAGAAAAATAATATTTCTCCCACTTAAGAATTTTCTTTCTTGTTTTAGTGATATTGGTTTTAACCTCTCTCTCTTTTTCCCTTACTCAGTGAGTGACATAGTCCTCACAGCACGAGTTTGAACCAGCTTTTCATTGATAGAAAATATTTATAAAAAAAATATTTCTCCCATTGAAAAAAAAAAAACATTGCAATTGAGATTTGTTTTAACCTTTTTCTCTCTTTCCCTCACTTAGTTGAGTGACAAAGTTTCCACATCACTAACCTACCTGTCTACACTGAGACCAACACTTAGACATTACAACACTTCACTATTGTTGTACAGTCACTTAGACAACATTTAGCTGTTCAACCACATAGGCTTACACCCCACACAGATCTGTGTCAGTCTCTTCACCCCAGCGTGCCAACATGCCGTGGACGACGAACCCCACTGACGTGGACGCCTGGCTCAGAGGCATCACAGACTGCCTCACACCAAAGACAATTGAACTGTTATTATTTTTAATAATAATCATAATTCTGAGAAGACTCCTGACACATGATTCAAGCCAGAATCAGAACCACAACCACGTGGAACTAACCAAGATCATCTGTTCCCTAAGCAATGCCTTCACAGCCCAGCTGACACTAAGCGACAAGCACATCACCCACCTTCAGGAGGAGCTGACACGTGCTCAAAGCCGCATAGACAAGCTGGAAGTGAAAGTCCAGGACGACTTCAAGCGTCAGACCACTGAGTTCCTGAGAGAGCTGATGCACACTCAACACTGCACAGACCAGCTCAAAGCGAAAGCTCAAGTGCCTGACGAAGTGGAGCAAGAAACAAAGAAACAAGTTGACAAGCTCCAAGAAGCCCTTGCAGTCACTGAACGTGACAAACAAGAATTAAAGACTGTCCAGAAGCACCTGGCAAACCAACTCCAGTCTGCTGAACATCAGCTAGAGAAAGCTAAAGCTGATATTAAAGATAAGAACTCTGAAATTAATGCTCTGAAAGACCACCTGGAAAGGTGCAGTGCTGACATTGACCATCTGACCCAACAGCGAGATGACGCCAACAACGAGCTCTACGCGGTCAGAGATGAACTCCGGCATGTTTTCAAACAGAAACCAGAGCCAAGAAGGGAGAGACCTCCCTCAGCATCACCACTGCTGAGCAGAACAGAGTCCTCCATCCAAGAACTGGCATACAGAGAAAGAAGTGAATGGCCACAACCCAAAACGTCACAGGCCTTCACCACAGAACCGTTCACTGCCAACAAGCAACGAGAGCTCATCCAGACGGACTCCAAAGCTGCACAGGGGATGACCTTTAAAGATCTCAACCAGCTGGTTAAGAATATCACTCAGTTCAACCCGAACTCCACGGAATGCCCGGACATCCAGTCCCACATCCGAGATATCAACTTCCACCTAGAGGTGAGACCACATGTGACTGACAGAGACAGGTTCTACCTCCTCAGATCGACATCCAGTTCAGAGGTACGAAGCTTCCTAGACCGACAACCTGCTCATGTCAAGTCAAATTACCAGCTACTATGTGAGACACTGATAAAAGAATTTGCAGGCCCAGAGTTGGAACACGGTGTGTTAATCGCCTTGGAAACCAAACAAGGTCGACACGAGACTCCTCAATCCTACTACCACCGTTTCCGACAAGCCTTCTTTGGTGCACATAACTCACCTGAACATGAAGAGGATGTGAATTTCAAAAACCTCTTCCTGAGAAACCTGCACCCTGGATTAAGTCATCATCTCGGTCTCGAGGCCTGCGCAGACACAATGACAATTCAGCAGCTACGTGACCTGACACACAAGGCCCACATCAAACAAAAGATGTCCTCAAAGAAAGGTTTGAAAACATCCACAGTTTCAAACTCCTTCAGCCAAGACACAAGCCTTGCACTGGAAGACAACCAGTGGCATGACAACTCCACAGTTCTTCGTAAGAAGCACAGAGAACGTGATTCCCATGCCGATGACAGATACCACACCAACCGCATGGAAAAGTCATGGGACCAGCCACGCTTCTCAAGAAACCCACCTCGGCACCACTCAGTTAAGCACAGCACTGAGTATGCCCAAGAACAAGACAGTTTAACCTCAGAAGACATGGAGCAACTAATGAGGCGACTGGAAGTGTTCCTAGAAAACAGGATGGAACGGGAGACCACCGATTCATCTGATACACCTTCATAACGAAGATGACAACCACTTGTTCTACAGCAACACAGAACAAAGTGGTCTCTCACAGTCAACCACTGAGGTACCAGAAAACACCATCCTGGCTACCCCATCACTCATAAAGAAACCACCAAACGAGCTCCAAACCCAAGAACCATGTGTGTGCTACAGCAACAACAGTAAGCACAGAAGGTCAGAAAGTCTGTCACAACCAGAAGGCATCATCGGAGGAATGCAACAACGGAGACAAAGTTTTGCACCACAGCTTCACGCAGCCATGCCAAACTGCCTCCCAATGTCTGCCAGAGAACTTCCTGCCTTACTGGTTTGACCCCAGCAGATCACAGAAGATCCCTTTTCTAAGGCAAAGAGGCAGCAAGCTCATCAAAGCTCAGCCATCAAGCAAAGGGGGGAGCGAAACAGACTGAAACAGATCTGACCATACATGCATACATACATACATGCATACATACATACATGCACTACACAACACCCCTAACATACTCACTAACATACAGAAGTTAACCACCTCTGCCATGCAAAACATGCAACAAACATGTTTTCCCCACACAGATAGAAACTAACTTCAGAAACTAGCTTAACAACTTAGCTACACTTACCATAGGAAACATGGTAACTACCCATCCAACAAGTACACCTGAGAACACCTCTCATTACATCATGATCCCTGACACCTTAGCTGTGCAACAGTAGTTACAAGTCATATCCGGAGGAACACTCAACTGCTTTGTTTTGTTTTACCTCTTCCTTCCTTCCTTTCCTTCTTTTATTAGGTAAAAGGCATGTCCACCCCATAAGGGTCAAGGTCACAATAATAGGATTGACACACCACGCCTAATATTTGTAAGTCACCTTAAAACGAATGTGAGCCAGACAACTCCCTGCATCATTCGTATCACAAATTGAAAGGTAAATTGGTCCAAGCCTAGAACAATTTAGAAGAGAAGAAAACAAACAAATCAAATTTAGTCACAAAATTGATTAATCACCGTCCCAAAACAAATTAGGATAACGGTCCTAAAATTGAACCAAACTTTATTCAACGTGATTAACTATATTGAGAGAGTGAACCTGTTTATGCCTAGGTAATCTAATGCCCTGCACCAGTAAAGTGACCAGTCATGGAGGTGTTGTCTTGTTGTTTGCCGTTTGTGTTTGCTTCCTCTACCCATTTCTCCAGCGTTCACCGATGTCTTCTACTCTACACATCGTCGACCGAAGGGGGGATATGTAACAACAATGAGAAGGAACCAACCACCGACGCATCTTCTTTTTGAATATTAATTCAAATTCTCTGCTTCTCGAAGAATGAGGGGGGGGGAAGACTTGTTCAGAACGTCTCATGATCCTCATCCATCTTGTCATCGGGGCCAGGCGCCAACTAGTCGGGCTGTTTAAAACTGACCCCCAGCACTAACGAAATAACTGGTCAATACTATCTTTGTTGCCGAAATTACTGATTGGTTAAGAGAAAGACAGAGACCAAGGTCTCACACAAGAGTCCTCACGAACCAGAGCCATAAATCACCCAGTCTCCAGAAAGTCTGCTTACCAAAGACTTTTATTGGTTAACTTAAGGAAGAACTGGTCAACGTTTGATAGTTTTGCAAGACGAATCGGTTTAGAGATGATTACTGCTCAGGGCCCTAACAAGAGGTCACATGACCCCTGTGGCTAACAGACCCCATCTTGGTCCCATGAGAGAGACAGACAGATTTCAGCAGGAAATACCCATGACCTCAGGGTGTTTCCAAGCCCATACACTTTACACACCAAAAGACTTTTACATATCAAAATCCATAAAACTCATTCAAGAACAATTTTCAATGGACTTATAAAAACATCATACATCATTCTATGTGTTTCTACGATATATGTGTCCATTTAATATGCGTTAATCCCATGTAAGTCATTTAATGGTTATAACTGTTAGATGTTTTGAATGAAAGTGTGTTGTGTTTCATACCAGTATGATCGTATGCTCGTGATTCAAAAGATGGTTTGAATGATATCTGTGTAATATGTTTTGATCTTCTTTTAATTAGAAAGCATGTCTAAACTGTGGCCTCTATTCTCTCTGCTAGAACACACCCCAGATAATGCATGATTTACGATGAGGAAAACAAAGGCAGTGTCTAATTGGTCCGATCTCTTCAAGAGGGGGGACAAACTTTTAGGTTAAAACCCTTAGACCCAAAAACTTTAACTCTCTCTAAGCTCTCTCTCTCGCTGCTCTCGAAGCTCTCTCTCTCGCTGCTCTCGAAGCTCTCTCTGTGCTCTCGCTCTCTAAGTTCCGGCAGAAGCCTAACCATGTAACAAACGCGCAGACCGAGGAACCCAAATTAAGATCAGAAGAACGGGTTCAACAGCTTTATTCAAGCCATCTTACTACTCTAGTCTAAATCTTCTTTCCTTTTCTAAGTTTTACTTTATTTTCCGTTGTGAGTCTCGGTTCTAAGTTAAGTTTTGCGACAAGATTCCGACCACGTTTCTTCTGCAAAGCCAGCTTCAGACAAAGACTTTCAATTCATCCGCCAGCACAACACGTGACTGGAACGCCGCAGACCCAGGCACAAGGAGACCACAGCCGACGAACGAACCCGGGGAAACCCTCTGTTACGCAACGAAGGGAATTCCCAAAAAGGAACGCAAAGACAAGCAAGTACCTCCAGACTAAAAGCTGCACTGGTGTATTTACATAAATTTAATAACCTGTCTAAGAAACGATAGAAGGGTTAAATTAATGATTGATGGTTCGTTCCAGGTCATGTCTAAGTGCATATGGAATCGTGAGATTTCATCCTTTCACTCTTAAACCCACTCTTTCCTCACTCTCTTCCTTTCTGCAACTCGTATGAATGTGTGTGTGTGTGTGTGTTTGTGTTAGAGATTAGCTGTATGTGTTAGTATATAATCAATAAAGTATTGTTTGTATTTGAAAAGATATTGCTTGTGTATGTGCTTATCAAATTTATTGTCTTGAACTTCGATCAAAAGTTACCTATGCTTTTACCCTATTTCTTAATTTACTGTTAGGGGGTTATTCTTTCTTGGCCAGGAAGATATTATATTTCCTAGAGTTAATAATTGTTTATGCCTTCTGTTCATTGGATGAACTGATAAATGATCATATTATTGATTCTGTTACAGTAAATTTTGAAAATAATTAAATTATTAATTATTGATCATAATTAGTTATGAATAATAATTAATTATATTTATACGTGGGCGTATAAACGCTACAATATACTGCTGAATCTTATATGTTGTGGGCCTATTTTTCTGCTGGAGGTCCTGGACATCTTCGGATACATGGTATTATGAATTCTAGCAAATACCAACAGATAAAAAATCTGAAGAAATCTTATAAATCTTATTTCTCTGCTAGAAATCTTATAATGGGCCATGGTTGGATCTTCCATCAGGACAACAGTCCAAAACAAACATCAAAATCAACACAAAAATGGGTAACTGAGCACAAAATGAAGCTTCTGCCATGACCGTCCCAGTCCCCTGACCTGATGAGTGTAGTGAACTGAACAGAAGAAGCACCAACATGAACTTGTGAATCTGAAGGATCTGGAGAGATTCTGTATGGAGGAATGGTCTCTGATCTCTTGTCAGGTGTTCTTCAAACTCATTAGGCATTATAGAAGAAAACTCAGATCTGTTATCTTGGCAAAAGGAGGTTGCAAAAAGTATTTAATAACAGGGAGCCAATAATTATGGCCAGCGTGTTTTAGAGAAAAGCATTTATTTCATAATGTGATTTACATAATGTCATTTAATTTTTTGAATGAAAGATCAAAAGGATAAACAATGCAGATTTATTTTTTTACAGCCATTTTTGATCATATTTACCAAGGGTGCCATTAATTCTGTGCATATATTTTAAAATGTAATTTATTCCTGTGATCAAAGCTGAATTTTCAGCATAAATAAATGCAGTTAATTGAACTTTCTATACATCAAAGAATCCTGAAAAATAAAATGCATCATGGTTTCCACAACAATTTTAAGCAGCACAACTGTTTTCAACATTGATAATAATCAAAAAATGTTTCTTAAGCAGCAAATCATCATATTAGAATGATTTCTGAAGGATCATGTGACACTGAAGACTGGAGTAATGATGCTGAAAATTCATCTTTGATCACAGGAATAAATTACATTTTAAAATAGATTCACATAGAAAACGTGCTCGGTTACCTAACGTAACCTCGGTTCTCTCTAGAAGAGGGAACCGAGGTTATACGTTAGGTAACCGAGTACGTTCTCTTATGAGAGGTTCTCTCGTATTGCGTAAGTTGCTTACACTACGGGAACCCCTTGTCAATGCCGTGCGCGCCGAGCATCCACTGCATGAGTCCCAGGGGAGCCCGGGGAACACAACATGCGGGAACAGGCGGCCAGCAACGCGGGCCAGCACATGTAATAAGCACTTCATAGGAATACAGAGCGGCTCTGCCAGTCTATATATAACGTGTGGGGAAAGGCGGCCAGCAGCGCGGGCCAGCACAGTACATAAGCACATCATAGGGAGAATAAAGAGCGGCTCCGCCGGTCTATGTATACACTGTAAAACTTTACTGTAAATTTACAGCGAATTTCCTACAGAATTGTACTGTATTTCCATAATACAGTATTAGGCTGTATATTTTACAGAACAGCTGTAAATATACAGCACATTTCTGTTTTCAACCCGATAAATTCGTAATACAGTATCATACTGTAAAAGCACTGCATTGTGGGATTGATTTCTTTCGCGCTCAATTCAGTTCAAATGTGACGCGAGCCGACAGTAGCTACTACAGGCAAACTTGATTTGTCAGCGGGATTCGACTGAACAGAATAATCATTCCTGTTAACAAGATAAACAGTGTCTGCGAATCTGTGAGCAATTTTTAAGCTTTTGTGAGCTTCGGTTCGTGTTTGAAACATTAGTTGTCTGTGACGCAGCAGAAAATGGGCGACATTAATGTTACATGAAGACGGATGGAAGAATTTGTCATCTGAATAACCTGCGCCTGTGACGATTAGTGGGATTTAGAGTTTGAGAAGATGGAAAATTGTTCAACTGAGTGATACGGTAAGCCAATATATTTTGTTTTTTTGCGTTCGCATTTCTACATTGTTTTCACAAATGCTTATTTGGTTTGATTTTGCGATCGCGGTTTTCTACCGCGGCCGCGCAAACAATTCACTCTGTTCCACCTGTTTACGAAGTAAGTTAACGTTAACTTCGATATTTCACATAATAGGCAACATATACCATGTTATTTGCATGACCTGCTTTTGATATATATTTTTCGTTTCAGGCTTTGTAATCTGATGACGGTCCAGTGCTAATGTAAGTGCTTTTAAGTAGTGTTACAGTTATAGTCTATGTGGTAAAATAAAATAAAAAATGCTATCAAATGCTGTCAGTTCTGTGATCGTGCTTTTGAATCGTTGTCAGAATTTTCAATTTTGCTAGCATAAAAAAATCCATGTTAATGCTGTTTTCAAATGTAGTATTCCTGATTGCCATGCCATATGTTCCTACAAATTGCCTAACAATTCAAAGAGAAGTTAGACGGTGTTATCCTTCAAGCAGATAAGTAGATGATATTCAACAAATCTCATTAATCTGTAATATATGTTTTATGTTTTGGTTCTGTTGATCATGGTTGTGCTGTCCTTTTTAAAAATTGTTTCAGGAATTTGCAACGCTGATGTCCAGCAATCTACATTTGCCAGAGAGTCCATGCCTTATTTCCTGGTATGTAAACATTAAAGGTTTAAGTTTAAACCTAAAATGAAAAGCCATCATTTACTCACTCCACTGCAAAATATGTTTTTCTTAATTAGTGTTTTTTTCTTGTTTCCAGTCCAGATATCTAAAATTCTTACATGAAGAAGCATTTAATTGACAAGTAAAAAGTGTCTTGTTTTCTGAAAGAATAAGTAAAAATTTAGTGAGTTTATGCTTAAAACAAGCAAAATAATATGGCAGTGCGTTTTAGTGTTCTTCTAACCCCAATCAATTTAAATTTTTAGGTGAAAATTTTAATTTATAGAACTATGAATAGATAGACAACTACATCGAACCACAGTGGAACCCACAATAGTTATTTTAATTATTAATATTATTTATTAATTCATTTTATTTTTTATTTTTTTCAATTACAGGTCAATCTCTAAGCAACCAGTGCTGGACATTACGTTTGGAAGGTCAAGGTGTGTGTGGAAAGGATCACAGCCTAACTTCATCGCTGGCCTGGCAGCGCTGTTTGCCTCCTCCTATAACTTCAGCTTGCAGTACCAGGAAGAGGCAGCACCTTGAGTTTGTTCAGAGGTTAGTCATTAGCATATTTGCCATTCATATAAATATTAGACTGAATTGTGACTTGTCTTGACAGTATTTATTAAGCTGACTGACTACTGGTATGAACAATATGGCCCTGGTTTCCATACTGGGCTTAGCTTAAAGGGTTAGTTCACCCAAAAATGAAAATTATGTCATTAATGACTCACCCTCATGTCACTCCAAACCCGTAAGACCTCCGTTTCTCTTCTGAAGACATCTTAAGATATTTTAAATTTATTCCGAGAGGATTTCTGTCCCTCCATTGTAAGTGAATATATACATTTTGGTCCAAAATGAACAAAAACTACGACTTTATTCAACATTGTATTCTCTTCCGGTCTGTTTTCCATCCGCGTTCACGAGTCCACATTTACGCTGCTGACGTGTTATCTGGTGCGTCAATATGGACTCGTGAATGCGGATGGAAAACAGACCGGAAGAGAATACAATGTTGAATAAAGTCGTAGTTTTTGTTCATTTTGGACCAAAATGTATATTCGATGCTTCAAAACATTCTAAATAACCCACTGATGTCACATGGACTACTTTGATGATGTCTTTATTACCTTTATGGACGTGAACAGTGACACGTCCATTGACTTACAATGGAGGGACAGAAAGCTCTCGGAATAAATCTAAAATATCTTAAGATGTCTTCAGAACAGTTCAGAGGTCTTACGGGTTTGGAGTGACATGAGGGTGAGTCATTAATGACATCATTTTCATTTTTGGGTGAACTAACCCTTTAAGACAGGTCTAGGCCTTAATAAAATTAGGGTATTTAAGCAGCTTTTATAAAAATGTCTAATAAAAAAAAAACATTACTGGTGTGCATCTTGAGACAAAACAGTGGCAGTCACATATTTAAGATATGTCAGTGCAAGTTGTTTTCAGTTGAAGGATTAGTGAAAATTCTATCATTAATTACTCACCCTCATGTTGTTCCAAACCTGTAAGACCTTTGTTAATCTTCAGAACACAAATGAAGATATTTTTGATGAAATCTGAGAGGTTTCTGAACCAGCCATAGACAGAAATGTCTTTGCAATTTTCAAGGCCCAGAAAGGTAGTAAAAACATTGTTTAAAGGGGGGGTGAAATGCTCATTTTCACTCAATCTCCTGTTAATCTTGAGTACCTATAGAGTAATATTGCATCCTTCATATCTCCAAAAAGTCTTTTGTTTTATTATATTAATCAAAGAAAGATAGGGTGTACCGAGTCTTTCCGGAAAAAACCGAGCGGCTGGGGGCGGGCCGTGTGGGCGAAGCTTAGCTGTGCTAACGCACCGAGCTAGTGACAACACACAGAGACATTATTTGTTCAACAGTTACTCACCGTCCGGTTCCAACGCACGACCGCGAACGTTTATCATTGCGACTGCTCGATCCTTAAGCATTAGACGATCTGGGCTTTGTTTATAAAACAATCATCGTCGAAATGCAGGGAACAAACAGCTACACAACTCCGTTTATGCTCAGGAAAACAAACTCCATCCACGGGTTCCTTAACGCTGGGTTCTTTGGGAATCTGTGCAGGGTTGTCTTGCCCTGGCAACCAAAAACACACTTCTTTGGTGACACTGACTTCCCAAAAGCCGGGCAGGGCGCTTTGATGGCGAACTGCTTTCACTCTCTTGCTCTAGTCTACGAGTGCGCGCGCGGCCGCGATCTTACCGGAGAAGTGCCCTTAGGACCCATATAAGGAAATTCCGCCCTATCTTACGTAAGACAGAGCCATACTCGAAAAAAACTTTCCGAAACTTGTGACAAACCGGAAGGAGTATTTTTGGAACAAAAATACTCCTTCAAACGTACAACTTAGTTTTTGAAACTTTGTCCATGTTTAGCATGGGAATCCAACTCTTTACCAGTGTAAAAAACTCAGTATGCATGAATTAGCATTTCACCCCCCCTTTAAATAATCCATGCAACTACAGTGGTGCAACCTGTTTTGTGCACAAAAAAAATAAAAAAAATAACGACATTATTCAACAATCTCTACTCTTTCACGTCATTCTCCTACGCTGTTGACGTAGTGTAAACAGTGTCAAGTCACCTTCATTTATATAGCGCTTTTAACAATATAGATTGTTTCAAAGCAGCTTTACAGTGATAATAGGAAATTACAGTAACATAGATTGTTTTGGCTTTACAGCAGCTCTAGAATAAAGTTATTAGATCGACTATTTTTGACTGTCAAAATGCAGGCGGACACAGCTTCCGTGAGTTGTTCAAAATCTTTATTTTTGGTAAACTCTGTGTACACAAACAATGTTCTCAATGCTCTGGAGTTCATGTGTAGAGCCCCTGGTGATACTTCGAGCACAGTTTCATGTTGTGTCGAGCCTCCTTAGTGTTTTAAAAAATAGCGATTTTTAATGCTATCATAGTCCAAGCACTCCCATTCAAAAGGCAATTAGACCGAAAACGAAAATACGGTCAAACTTAAGTGGCGTTTCCATCCTAATTATGCTTTTAAATGAAAGTTTGCCTCTGGTAGATTAACAAAAAGACCCTAGGTTGCATTTTGGCGAGAGTTACCCTTTAATACACTCCGGCCTACTCATCCTCACAAAACAGTGTAGGAGAATGACATGTAAGAGAAGAGGTTATTTTGGGGTTATTTTGCGCACAAAAAGTATTCTCGTCACTTCATAATATTAAGGTTGAACCACTGTAGTTATATGTTCTATTTACCAATGTTTTTACCACCTTTCTGGGCTTTGAGAGTTGCAATGACATTGATGTCAATGGAGGGACAGAAACCTCCCAGATTTCATCAAAAATATCTTAATTTGTGTTCCGAAGACGAACGAAAGTCTTAAGGGTGAGCAATAATGACAGAATTTTCATTTTTGGGTGCAAACATGCATTTTAGTCTGGTAAATGTCATGTTTAACATTATCATGTAGTCATGTATGCAATAAACATTGCAAGGCTTGCAATTAAAGTTAAATTATTTCTGTCACAAAGGTTTGGGCTGGATTCTGGCAATGTGTGCTCTATATAAACAGAGTATATGGCTGCCTTTCCACTGATACTCTGATGGGACCTGATGAGGGGATGATATTAAAAGTTGTAGAATAAAACTTTAAATCTGGCAACCCCACTTCCAAAAGTTTAGTTAGTTGACAGTGCGCATGTAAACAGACACATTGAGTTGATGTATTTTAACCAGGGCAGAAAAAATATCAGTTATTGATCACAACATCCAACATTGCATTTTTTTTTATGTTGTTCAGTTTTATCCAAACAGATTAGTCGTTAAAACCGATATCTGTTTTTTATTTACACATCTTTTGTGCTGTCTCTCTCTGTCAAAATATATAAACTCAGTCCATAATATTTCATTGTTTTTTTTCCTTTCTTTTCTGCCTTTTAGACGATTTCCTGACATCAATCCTGAACGTGGATCAAAAACAAAGAAAGGACAAGTAACTTCAAACAAAACTGGCCAAGTTGTGCAAAAAAAGAACACTGTAAGCCTACAGGTGTCCTCACTTCTGCGAAAACTTGAAGACTTTGAATGGGATTTCGTTTGCACTTGTATGGACTTCAAAACAGAAACAGCAATTCACTGCCATTATAAAGCTTGGAAGAGCCAGGACATTTTTTAATATATCTCCGATTGTATTCGTCTGAAAGAAGAATGTCATATAGACCTAGGATGACTTGAGGGTGAGTAAATTTGAGCTAATTTAATTTTTTGGGTGAACTATCCCTTTAATTAAGTGCTAAGTGTTACCTGTTTGTTGTTAAGTGTTAAAATTGCATTTTATGTTTAAAAAATTCAGCCAACATGTTCACAGAAGGCAATTTTCTGATCTTTGCTTTTAACCAAAATAAATGTTTTAAAACCCAGAAAATTTTGTTTTCTTTTTCCTAGTGTGACTACTATACAATTTATTGCTGTAGACAAGTTTAATATTGTAAAAGTATGTGGTATATACTGTATTTGGTAATTACAGTGGAGTACTGTAAATGCTTTTTACTGTACTAGTGCTGTAAAAATACAGTATGTGGCTGGCAACCCAGCTGCCAGTATTTTACTGTAAATTTACAGTACAATGTTTTACAGTACAATACTGTAAATGCTGTCTACAGTACTAGTTCTGTAAAAATACAGTATGTGGCTGGAAACCTAGCTGCCAGTATTTTACTGTAAATTTACAGTACAACATTTTACAGTACAATACTCTAAATGCTGTTTACAGTACTAGTTCTGTAAAAATACAGTATGTGGCTGGCAACCCAGCTGCCAGTATTTTACTGTAAATTTACAGTGAAAAGTTTTACAGTGTAGAGAGTATCAACCCCTAGCGCAGCTGTGTGGAGAATAGGCGGCCAGCAACGCGGGCCAGCACAAGTGCACAGGCGCATAGCGGGGAAAATACAGAGCGGCTCCGCCGGTCTGTGTATAGAGAATCTCACCCCTTAGTGCAGCTCACCAGAAGAGCTAGCAGTACATGAGAGTAGTCTGCACATGAACAAATGGGCAGAACGTACGTATCACTCATACTGATAACAGTTTAGCCTGCAAGGCGGGAACTTCCAGGTTATAAAATCTCACGAATGTAGAGGGGGAGGCCCAGCCTGCCGCCATACAATTGTCGTGAATAGAAATCCCGCTGGACCAAGCCCACGATGAGGCCATGCCTCTAGTGGAGTGGGCTCTAATGCCCATAGGGCACTGCAGGTGTTTGGACGCATAAGCTGCTGCGATAGTGTCCACTATCCATCTGGACAGGGTATGTTTCGAGGCAGTGAGACCTTTAGTGCGCCCACCAAACGAAACAAAGAGCTGCTCAGAACACCTGAAGGTGGCGGAGCGTGTGATGTATAGCTCTCAGCGCCCTGACGGGACATAAGAGGTTATCACTGTCCTTGCTATCGGATGCTGGCAAAGCCGATAGGGAGATGATCTGCGCCCTAAAGGGAGTGCCAATCGCCTTGGGGACGTAACCGTCAGTGATGCGCGGGTCAATGTATAAACAAACCGCACCCGACCGACGTTTTCAACTAACCCGCCCGCAACTCGGACCGCAAAAAACGAAAAAGAAAATATTGTACCCGACCCGCTTCCTGACCCGCATTTTTTTTAAAGTAGCTATAAGGCTCATCGTAGCGTCTTAATATAACTTAATATTCTAATTTTGTCAAGAATTATAAAAAATCGTCAATATGAGCTCATAATTTGTACTAAAATAGTCTAAATGTTTAGTTTTAAAAACAATTTTAAAAAGCTGGCTATGTCTATTTTGATGCTTCTGCGCAAGTTCAGCAGACAGTGAGGTTCGGGTTTGTTCCGATCAGAGCTCGTGAGCGGAGAGCGCATTTCTGAATATTCCGCTCCGCTCATGGTCGCTCGCCCAACCCAGATGGCCTGCTGGTTCGAAAATATGTGGAATAAGGGCTGCCTCCGACTATTTTTTTTTCTTGTCGACAAGTTGTTCATTTAAGCCATTCGTGGACAAATCGCCCCTTTATATTAAATTAATTACTTAAAGGCTAGCCTACAGGAATAAGCGTAATGACCGAACGCTTAAAGCTTGCCACAAAGAACCGGTTAAAGTAATGATTATGAATGTGTCTAAATTAGCAAGGAGACATTTAATTGTTTAGTAATAAACTGGTGTTTTCTGTGTCGCTGCAAAGATGAGGTTGACAATGCGGAGATTGCGGACTCGCCATGAACGCCAGAGAGAAATGCACATTTCATATGGATTAGCCTACATAATCAGAGAGTAGCCTATTTATTTTGGTTTGAATATTTTCGTTTAAAAGTAGACATTTCAAGCTTTCTGTAATATAGCCTATATTTATCAAATCTGAGAGGCACAAGTTGAGTTTCGGCGCCCTCCAGTTCACATGCAGTGATCGCGTACCGGCGCCTTATTTTGTCTGCTATATATTTGCTTCTTATTTAATAAATACGGGCAATTGATTGATAAAACATTGATCAAAATTAAGATACAATTTATACAAAACGAAAATCTTTTAAAAAGAGTTTTCTATAAAACAAAACTTAATGAAGTCGTCAAAATCATGTTTTACCAAAAACAGCGCCGTTGCTAGGAGGGCGCCAGCGCCTCTGCCTCTCAGCGCCTCTGCCTCACGAGTGGATGATAGCCCTGAAGACGCCTAGCAATGATATACCTTTACTGGTAGCAGGGGTGCCGCCAGAAA
This sequence comes from Squalius cephalus, assembly GCF_949319135.1. Lineage (NCBI taxonomy): Eukaryota > Metazoa > Chordata > Actinopteri > Cypriniformes > Leuciscidae > Squalius > Squalius cephalus. The sequence goes on from NC_137144.1 coordinate 22,775,542, forward strand.
TTCTGGGCCCTATGGAAACCAAAATTTCTGGGCCCCCTACATTTTTTACAGATAAAATTTAACCCAATAAACATGCCCTGTATACTTTAAAAAAGATACTTAGCACATTGCGTAGTTAAAATGTCTAAAGATGAGTACAAAGCCTACAAAAACAAGAAAAATTTTTTTTTTATATATATACAAATTTGACTTATAGGCTAAGTCAAACACACACGTAATAACCATTATTTCTATTGGCCTATTTAGTTTTCATAATATAAAATATTAAAATATCTATTTTGTAAACTCCTTATAGCCAATGGTTACTACAGACACATGTTTTATTCGGTTTTTTATATTATTATTTTTCTGGGGCATTTTATTCATATTAAGAACGTCAAGTTTGACATAATCGATCGTAGCAGCAGCACTGTCACTTCACAGAACACACGAAGCGTATTTTTGAAGCGTATAGATTACTTTTTGTTTTGTAAAGTTATCATCATGTGGCGAACACAGTAGATAAGACGTGTTGAGAGGCTTCAATCTTCGTGAAGTTTCGCGCTCAGGCTCACCTTGTTCGGCTAAAGGTCCTTGCACACTGAATCCGAAATTTTCGCATGCGTTTTTTCGTATCCGTCATTCTGTGGCTCTAAACTGTCAAAACACCATTCAAACCCTTGTTACGGATGCGAAAAACGCAGAAAATCGAACCCGATCCGATTTTTTTTTTTTTTTTTTTTGACGGACGAAAGTTTCGGAGGCAGTGTGCAAGTGTTATTGACATAACGTGAGGTTGTATTTATTTTTTAACGTGCTAAAATATCGGACGCGAATTTCGCACGGGGGGAGAAGGAGGACGTGGGTGTGCAGCAGCCGCTGAATCTGTGTAGCTATTTTTTACAGTCTATGGTGTAGAGACATGATAACCCAGAGATGTTATTATTGTTGGATGTAAATCATAATTCAGTAATTATTTTACTAAGCTAGCTAGATAAAAGCAGGTCATGTAGCAAATAAGTAACTCTGAAAGTTTTGTAATACAGGAATAGGGCAAGATACCTTTCTTTTTGAAAAACTGTGTGACATAGGCTACTCTCGACTTCGGCGTTCTCTGTCTTCTCTTTCCTTTCCTTTTTTGATGCCCTAACTTTTGATGTGACATGCCTGCGTGTGTCACTGTCTGCGCTGCATCATAGCAAGTGCAATAAGCAAGAGACGTTACACTAGCGATCGTAGCTCGGACAGAGCAGGTGGAATGAACCATTGTAAGGGGGAGGGGTGTGACTGAAACAGTAAATACATTATTTGTTTTTTAAATATTAAATCTATGGTCAAAACGGACAAAAATACACATTTAGTGCATGAGGGGCCCTAGCACATTTAATGTATGTATAAAAAAGAGAAAAGAAATAAGAAAAGAAAAAGGGGGTCTGCTCTTCTGGGCCCTAAATCAGCCTGGGCCCTTAGAATCGTCCTAACCTTCCACCCCTTTACGGCGCCCTTGACTGGTAGTATACCTTTAGTTAAGTTATTGCAGCGCGCTAAGAGACAATGTTATCGGAAAATGCAGCCCAGGTATATGCATAATGGAGATTCCAAAGCTCTCTTCTTTGGTCAGAACCATGGAGAGCGATCGCGGATTTACTTTTACAATGCAACACAATATTTAAAGAGCATCAAGCTATTAAAATCTATATTATGTATACGCACAGATAATATAACAGTAGGCTATATTAGTCAATATTTTTTTATTAGGTTAAGCAGTGATTGGATAACGTTTTTTTATTTTATTTTTATTTAACGTTTTTAATTTAAGGCCCCCACCCACAATTGGTCTGGCTTATCCAAAACTGGAATCCTGGCGCCGTGCCTGGTTGGTCGTGCCAGTTTTGTGGTTATCAAATGTGTAAATAGCATCGCAAGGAGTAGCCATGACAAAGCCAGCACTTTGGTCATCATCTTTCATTATTTCGGCAAATGTCTCCCACACTTTGCTCTTTCTATTTGTGTATTTGCGGAGCTTCCACTCCCCAGTCTTCACCTTTTCTCTTGCCGCCTCCATCTCTACCTGCAGACTGAGCTCGTGCGTCATCTTCGCGCCAGTTATTCAGCCAATAAAGTGTAAATTAAATTTAAAACGTTCATAGAAAATTGTGTCTAGAACTATATCAATTACAAAGGTTTAATTGGCATCTTTATTTCAAACGACCCGACCGACCGCGACCCGAATATCATTAAAAATATTTTTGGATGACTCGTAACCGCGGGTGACCGCAGGCACCCGCTTATTTCGGATCAACCCGCGCATCACTGGTAACCGTGTCTCGGTAGGAGGATGGCTTTGGAGTCATTTGGTCCAAACTCGAGACATGTGGGGCTAACGGATAGCGCGTGTAGATCCCCCACACGTTTTACTGATGACAGAGCTATCAGAAAAACGGTTTTGAGCGAGAGGTATTTCAGATCCACGGATTCTAACGGCTCAAAGGGAAAAGCTTTCAGGGCCTCTAGGACCAAAGAAAGATCCCACATAGGAACCGAAGGTGGCCGCGGGGCGGGGGTTCATCCTCCTGGCTCCTCTAAGGAAGCGGATGATATGCTCGTTCCTTCCTATCGCACGGCTGCGCGTCGTCTCCGCAAACGCTGCAATAGCCGCGACATTCACTTTGAGCGTGGAAGGGGACCTGTCTGCATGCGTGGATAATCAACGGATACTAGGGGTGGAGCCGAACCCGAACCCGAATACGGTATTCGGAAAGGTACAAATAATGTGTTTTTTACGAATACTTATTTCGAACAAATACTTGAAAAATATTTGTATTCGGGAACAAGAAAAACTTTATCAAAAAGCTGCGTTTCCTCATGAGACATGGCGACCGGCGGCGCTGCTGCATGTGGTGGCTGTAAATCCACTTGTTGATAAGAAAGGAGGAAAGAGCCACATATGGAAATATTTTGGATTAGGCTAATGTCACGTTGTCATAAGGGGCCGTTCACATAGCGCGTTTTTTGCGCGTGCAGATTTCAAATGTAGGCGCGCGGCAAGCGCGCTTAAAGCCTCTGTTATACTCCAGTTTGGACGCGTACACGACAGCTGCGCACAGCTCGGACGCGGACTACCTGTATTTATACTTTCTGCTGAGGTCCGCTCGGTAAACGCGTTAAACGCATGCGCAGTAGATCGGTCTGGCCAGTATAATCGATAATATTTTAAATATTTATAGTTTATTTTTGCATTTATGTCAAAACCTAGACACTTTCAAACATCAAAATGACATTTATTAATATGTATTCGTGTCAAAATGACATATAAACATATTTTCCTATTCTATTTTGCCTGGAAACGCTTCCAACAGGCTTGCGTGAAAAATAGGCATTGGTTCTATTTCTAGAATGCACGCGTTTTCCGTTTTTTCAAATTCGGCATCCATGTTATTTCCATCTCTTTCGCGGTTTTAACCTAATGAACGCGCGCCCTTGGTCCGCGCGGTCACAAAAAATGGGAGGCACGCGCCAGTCCGCAACGAGCCTCCGCGCGCACCCCCGATGACGATTTTTACGTCACGCGGACCCTTGCGGACCCTCGCGCCATCGCGGTCGCGGAAAGTATAACAGAGGCTTAAGGCGTTCACATATCGCGCCTAAAAACGCATAGAAAACGCTAGGCGCGCCGCGTTCTCCTTTTTCCAAAGCGCTCGGGTGGTTGCGCTCCGGAGGCGTCTGTCGTTGCTAAGCAACCAATAACCAATAAATAATGAGGGCTTGACAAGTCATACAGCTCAGGAAATCCCTGGACCGCAATGATGAGCTGCTCCTCCATTTTTCTGCTGAGGAGAAAGGAAGCTGATTGGTTGGTTCTTGTCACGTGACCTGCGGTGCGCTTGCGGCATTCTGAAAAGTTGAGATGTTTTTATCTCGATGCGGACGCGCTTGGAAAAAACGAGCGCTTCGCACCGCACCGCGACCAAGCGCGTCCGCAGCGAAAACGTCACAGGCGTCGCGTCGGAACAAAAATTGATCGGACGCTGGTGGACAAGCGGCTTTAGGGCCTGTTCACATATCGCGTCTTTTGCGCGCGCAAGTTTCAAGTTTCAAATGTAGGCGCGCGGTATGCGCGCTCATAATGGAATCGCTTCCATTATGAGCGCGCATACCGCGCCTGTGACGTTTTCGCTGCTTGGGGTAATGTACTTTAAATATGAAACCATAGCAACGGCCATACACAAATTCTCACCGCCGAGTTTCCATTGGCTGCTGCCCCGCGTTTTGACACTCTCATTTGCATAAAGTATCCACCGAGATACTTTTTTGCAGCGCCGCTGTTGACCAAATCGACGCGATGCGACCCATCATGCTTTGCGGGGGCGTTTTTGCTGCCTGACGTAGTTCCATAGGAAATGAATGGGCTTTGGCGTCGCGTCAGAAATCAAGACGCTGGTGGACAAGCGGCTTAACGGTGCGTTTCCACTACAGCGGCAAAAGTCCGCTCAGTGCCGCTGGCAACGCTATAACGCCTCCGCTTTGGGGTGTGTCATTGCGAGTGTGTTTAATCGAAGTTTTTTTCAACACACGGACAGTATAATCACCAGAAATGCACGCGATTACATTTACAAATAGACAAGCTTTGTTTCCAAATGCATCAAGCAAAGATCCTTTCAATTTTGTAAACTTTTATAAACCCAGCCAATATAATCACAATGAACACATCCAAAATAAAATCTTTAACATATAACAACTGCAAAGCGTCTAATTTGTAAACAAAATGATTTACGCACTAAATCCAGCATAAACTCCAGCAAGATTTGCATATTTTTAAACTCTCAAAACAGATGTCACATCACGAACCTCACAGCAATTGGCTGCCGACCGCGTTTTTCGCTTGATATTTGCATAAAGTCAAAAACTGCCCAACCTTTTTGACGCTCTCGGTCGCTCTCAACGCTTTCTCCGGTCCGCTGGCAATCCCAAAATGCACTGCGCGAGCGTGAAGCTCAACTTCCATATGAATGAATTGAAAACGCTCGCTCCGCTCCGCTCGCAACGCGCCAGTGGAAACGCACCGTAAAACAGAAGCGAGCGGCGCGCTCGTTTTTCCAGGCTCGTCTATGTCCGTGGTTGCATAGCAACGACAGACGCCACGACAGAGCAAGCGCTTGTGGAAAGGAGAAAGCGGTGCGAACTGCGCTCTCCATGATGACGAGGAAGTATCAACAAAGAATTAATAGGTTGTTTGCATATGACGTCACGTTACTGCGTTGCCATGGTGCGAAATGCAGATGGAGGGCAGGAAGTGATTTGCTACATTTAGGAAGCAATATAACAAACTCAAAATGCCTATGTTTTGCGTCGTTTATGGTTGCTCAAATTGATCAAACTGAGAAACCATGAGGAGTTTTTATCGTGTACCAAAAGTTGTTGTTCATAAGGGGGGAAATGCAAGAAATTGACCGAAAAACGCCAGAAAAAATGGCTTGCAAACCTACGTCTACGGTCGGGGGGAGCCGAATCGGAAAATGCCCGTGTGTGTGTGTGTAGTGATCACTTCATCAAAGGTAAGTTAATACAACTTATGTGGCTATGTTTGTGTAACGTACCAGTTTCTGAACTTTGTAAAGTCAAAGTAATTGTTTCTTCTTTTCTCTGAGTTTGTAAGTTACCCCTGTAACTGAAGACAAACCCGTAACGTTTGCAAAGCTGCCTACAAAGTGTTTTGAGGGTGCAGCCTTCAGTGGTTTAGTGGTGTTTCGGCGGACCTTTGAGAGTGGTTAACGTAATAACGTAAAGTAAACAGCCGTGAAAGTAACGTCGAGAAGCGCCGCAGCCTTGAATGGTTGTTAGGGTTAACGTTGCGGATTAACGTTAATCCACAGGACAAAAAAGAATGACAGGCAAATCTTTCAATTCAGTTGAAAAATCACTCCTCTTCATAACGCAAGGATCACATCCAACATATGTTTAGATTTTTTGTCTATATCTTTCTCTTGTAATAGCGCCTAAAGTAGTACAGACTTTCCTCCATCTCGTCCATTCCGCTCTTCACTTCCTGCCCTCCATTTGAATTTCGCGCGTCATCACAATCACGTGACTGCAAACCACCTATTGATTTCTAGCCCTTGCATTAGCTTTAGATATATTTATGGAGATGAGAAATGAAATAAAAAGCCGTCATTAATATCAGTCCATCAGAAAAGCAGTTCTAGGCTTATTCTTGGCTGGATAACTCTTAGCAGGTTTAAAAAGCCCTTTTAATATTAAATATGAATGCAGTTTTTGATTAAATAAAAGTACAGTCAAGTCAAATAAAACACGTTTTATCTCCTGTATAGTTTGGAAACACTACAATAAGATACCATTCATTAACATTACTTAATGCGTTATCTAACATCAACACATTGAGTGAACAATATATTTTTACAACATTAATGTTTGTGAATGTTATTTAATACAAACACTTGATTGGTCATGTTTGTTCACTTCATTCATTGTGCATTAAATAATGTTAACATAAATAATGTTAACTTTTGATTTTAAAAATGTATTTTTAAATTAACCCCAAGGAGAATAATTGCAACAGTATATAACTATTGTTTATTGTTAGGTCATTTTATCTAATGTTATCTAACAAATGGAATCCTATTGTAAAGTGTTTTTAGTAGGCCTACTACAGTTTCCATCTTTGTAACCGTGATATACACTTTAATATATGTAAATTTAATCTAAATTAAGCTTTGGTACCGAAATTGGTACCGAGAACCGTGGATTTTCACTGGTATTGGTACCGAATACTGAAATTTTGGCACCGTGACAACACTAATGCAGAGACCAGCGCTCTGGATGGGGATGCCAAATTGATCCACCGGCTTGAGAGAGAAGATCTTTCCTCACCGGGATCGGCCATGGGGCTGAGTGCGACAGCCTCACTAGCTCTGGGTACAAAATCTGGTTCTCCCATCGCGGTGATTACCTGTGGTAACAGCGAGATCGGAGGGAAAGCATACAGCGGGCGGCTGGGCCAGGTTTGGGCCAGCGCGTCCTTGCTCTTCGAGAGGAATCTCGGGCAGTGAGCGTAGTCTTTTGACGCAAAAAGGTTGACTTCCGCTTTGCCGAAAAGGCGCCACAGTAGCTGGACTGTCTGGGAGTGCAGGGACCATTCTCCCGGGGGAATGTTGTCTCTGGACAGTCTGTCTGGGCCGACATTCATGTGGCCCGGCACGTGCGCAGCTCTCAGCGAGCGCAACGAGTGATGAGCCCACACGAGAAGGCATTCTGTCAGTCTGAAGAGATTCCTGGATCTGACACCGCCCTGGTGGTTCACGTAGGACACCACGGACATGTTGTCTGAGCGGACTAGCACATGGTGGCCCCGTATATGTGGGAGGAAGCGATTGAGCGCGTTCTCGACCGCTATCATCTCCAAACAGTTTATATGGAGGCATTTCTCCCGGTCTGACCACAGGCCAAAGACCGGTTTTCCCTCTAAAAGCGCGCCCCAACCTGAATTGGAGGCGTCCGTCGAGATAACTTTTCGGTGCGAGACGGCTACCATTGTCACTCCCCGCTGGAACCAGTCGGCCGCTAACCAGGGTCTCAGTGCTGAAACGCAGCTCTGAGTCACTCTGATTCATATGCCGCCGGACGCCCAGGCTCGGTGAGGCACTCGAGCGTTCAACGAGCGTTGTAGCGGGCGCATACGCAGTAGACCCAGCTGAAGCACTGCTGCAGCTGATGCCATACAACCCAGCATCCTCTGAAATGATTTTAGAGGTGCGGCGCTGCCCATCTGGAAAGACTCAGCCAGGCGTTGAACACGGCGCACGCGCTGTGTCGACAGCCGGGCCGTCATTGCCACAGAGTCCAGTTCTAAATCCAGAAAAGAGGCTGACTGACTGGGCAGTAATGAGCTCTTGGTCCAGTTGACCGTGAAACCCAGGCTTTCCAGGTAGCTGAGAAGCACTGTTCTGTGCTAGAATCAGCCAATCGTCCAAATAGTTCAAAATTCGCATGCCCTGACCTCTCAGGGGAGCGAGAGCCGTGTCCATGCACTTCGTGAATGTATGAGGTGCCAAAGACAGTACACCGTCCTGCCGTTCGGCCTGATATACCTGACCGTCGAAGGCGAATCTCAAGAATGGCCTGTGATGGGGTATTATCTGAATCTGAAAGTAAGCGTCTTTCAGATCGAGGGTAATAAACCAGTCTCTCGGGTGAATCTGCGCGAGGATCTGCCTGGTTGTGAGCATTTTGAACGGCCTTTTCATTAGAGCTTTGTTCAAATATCTCAGATCTAAAATCGGTCTGAGAGCTCTGTCCTTCTTGGGCACGAGGAAGTAACGGCTGTAAAAGCCTGACTCGCTCAGAGAAGGAGGTACCGGTTCTATGGCCCCTTTGCACAGAAGTTTCGCTATTTCCACACGAAGTAGGTGTGCTACTTCCCCATTCACTCTCGTCTTGAAGCGCGGGGGACGGCGAGCGAACTGCAATGAATAGCCCTGTTTTACTGTGCTCAGCACCCATTCTGACGCACCTGGAATAGCCTCCCATGCTTTCGCATGCACGGCTAGGGGCAGAATGACCTCCGGGCTTCGATTGCCGCATTCCGCGGGCTCGAGAACCTGATTCGGAGGCGTGGGCGCAGTGTGCGCACTCTCTGTGCTTGAATACGGCGGCTCACAGACAGCGATGGCTGGCCATTTTACACACAATGTCCCGGTGGCATTGGACGGGGAACATATCGTGCGAGGAACGGAGCGCGAGAGCGGCGCTGGGGGTAAAGTGTTTGTCAGTATGTATGAGCGCTCGTGAGCGGGCACAGGACTTACATCTGTGACATGACCGGTAGGGAGTGGCCGTGTAACAGAGCGGGCAGTGAGTAGATGTGGGCACAGGGTTGTGGGCACATGACCTACATCTAACACTCGAGCGGCTTTTGCCCACTTTATGAGAGTGGGCTCTGTGAGAGACACGGGGGTTATAGTGCTTGTGTGTAGGGGTGAACACAGAAACGTGGGCACATTTTCTACACTTACAACACAAGCGGCGTGAGCAGGGCAACCAGACATTATACTCTTTTTGAGATTTCTCTTGGTCGCCATGACAACGGCGGTTGTATGCAGGCGAGCGGGTTGTATTACCGGCTCGTTGGCTGCGAAATACACATCTGCAGTAGCCGTGACTACAGGGACTGACAGAGCGGGAAGCTTTGACGGTGGTCCGGCCGCGGCGGGACTTAACCGTCTTTTCCTCCTTTGAGCTGCTAGGAGGACTTTGCGGGCTCGGGTTTCAGCGTGATCTTAGGCCGGGGTCCCCGCGGGGGAGGCGGCCTGTTGCGGCTGGTCGAGCGTGATCTAGGGCGGCCGCCCTGTCGTCGCTGCAAAGACGGAGGCTGAGCTGGACGCTGGGTGGAGCTTCGCGCAGGCTGGTCCCGAGGACGGCGTGCGGCTGAGCTCGAGCGTCGAGGCAGGAAAAGGTTCATAGCCTGCGTGGTCTTTTGTACCTCCGAGAAGGTCGACGATCCCGTTGACCGCTGGGCCGAAGAGGCCGGTGGGGGAGAGCGGAGCGTAGAGGAAAACAGCCCGCTTGGACTCCCTCTTGTCGGCGAGCGTCAACCAGAGGTGCCTCTCTGTGATGGTCAGCGAGGACATGCACCTTCCAAGAGCCTGGGCAGCGGATTTTGTGGCGCGAAGGGAGAGATCCGTCGCGCTGCGCAGATCCGTGATGGAAACAGGATCCGAGCCTTTCTCGTCCAGTTCACGGAGGAGATCGGCTTGGAGGATCTGCAATACTGCCATGGAATGCAAGGCTGATGCAGCCTGTCCGGCGGTGGAGAAAGCGCGGCCGACAAGGGCTGATGTAGTCCTGCAGGCTTTGGACGGGAGGGCAGCCTTTGAACGCCATCCAGAGGGTGGGCAAAGGTGCGCTGCAACCGCTTCTTCCACTGGGGGGATGGCATTATACCCCTTCTCCGTCAACCTGTGAGAGCGCCGAGGAGACATGAGAGTGGACTCTCGCAGAAAAAGGTGCATTCCACGATTTCGAAAGCTCAGCGTGGAGCTCCAGCAGGAAGGGTGCAGTCCTTGAAAGCTCCTCGCACTCAGGGCAGCCGCCCGAAGAGAGCGCCGTGGCGGCGTGCTCGCGGCCCAGACAGAGAGCGCAGATCAGATGGCGGTCTCCTTTGCTGAGCGGGGCTCGGCACGAGCCACAGGAAGAGCGAGGCATTTTTACAAAAACGCCTCGCGCTCTTTTAGAGAGAGAATGTGTGTCACCGCGGCGAACACACACAGCAGAAAAAAGATGGTCTATGCAGGCATGGATGGCTGAAGGCGGCGAAGGCGGCCGGCTTCCTCAGACGCTTCCTGGGCTTGCTGGTCGCTAGATTCAACGGCGGCGGCTCTCTCAAGATCCAGCGATGCGAAGGGCTTCCCTGAAGACATGAAAATCAGATTTCCAGCCTGTGAGCCCTTCCTTTATACACGCTAGCCACACCCATTCTGGCGGGCTGTGACACGTGAAGGGCGCGAAGCGCCCTCATTGGGCGTGACGTCACGCAGGGCTCACTGATAGGCTGCTGCAGTTGCCGCAGGTCAGCCAATGAGCACGCTTATACAGCCTGCTATGGTCTGCTGGCTGCCACACTGCGTTGACAATAAATACAAAATTATGGATCATTTTTGGCTTCAGATCTCGAGAAAAGACAACTTTACCCGTAGCGTAAGCAACTTACGTAATACGAGAGAACCTCTCGTAAGAGAACAGCTATTATAATTTGTAATAATATTTCACAATATTACTGTTTTTACTGTATTTTTGACTAAATAAATGCAGCCTTGGTGAGCAGAAGATGCTTCCTTCAAAAACATTAAAAAAGCCTGTCAATTATTACTGCATTATTCATATACTTTATTGTCAATTTTATGTACACAGTATGTACATGTTTTATGTATGTTGGCACATGACCTATTAGACTTTAAACAACTTGAAGAAGGATTGATTATGTATTGACTTTTAATAAATACAGTACATGATTAATAAACCATTCAGCAGCTCATTTGGAGAATGAGATGAAGGACATTTGCCATGTTCGAAATCGCCCCCTATACCCTCATTTACTATTCTCTACATTACTCCACTAATATAGTCCGACTGAAGGAGAGAATGAAAATGAGTGAGCGAACTCGGACACTGAGTGTGCCTGTTTAAAGGGATAGTTCACCCAAAAATGAAAATGCTGTCATCATTTACTCACCCTCATGTTGTTCCAAACCTGTATGACATTCTTTCTTCTGCTGAACACAAAAGAAGATATTTTGAAGAAAGTCGGTAACCTTCCATAGTAGGAAAAAAAATACTATGGAAGTCAATGGGGACCAGCAACTGTTTAATTACCAACCTTCTTTAAAATATCTTCTTTTGTGTTCAGCAGAAGAAAGGAAATCATACAGGTTTGGAACAACATGAGGGTGAGTAAATGATGACAGCATTTTCATTTTTGGGTGAACTATCCCTTTAATAATCACTTGAAATGTAGCAATTAATTAAATTAAACAATGTAATAATCAATTAAAAAGGAATTTATACTAGTGATCGACCGATATTGATTTTTTATAACTGATACCGATACCGATTATTTGCATGTTTATGTGCCCGATTATGCAGAACCGATATTTATTTACTGTTATACTTCTGTTTATGACACAATTATTACAACACAAATGAACTGAACAAACCATTTTATTTATAACAATCACCCCCCTAAATAGAGGGGTCTGAGTCCCAAAAATAAAGTGCACTGTTACTAAGTGTCTTTGTTTAAAAATAAAAGCTTTGAAGAGGTAAAAAATAAAGCACAAAAATTATTCTAACATATATTCAAAGATAGTTGAGTGATGTATTTTTAAGTGGTTCCCCATGTTGGAGGTATTTTTTGTATTATATTTTGTATTGAAATGTAATTAATTTTAAACAGTTTTAGAAGGTTTATGTGCCGTTTAATAGGTTTAAAGAGTGAGGAATAATTCACTGGGTAATATTAATTCACTGAATAATATTAGCTGGAATATAACATTGTCAGGAAAGTAACAAACAAAACAGCATATTTGCATTTTCCAACTAGTATGTTATTAATTATTAATAATGTTTTTGTCGGTCTAGATCATGAAATCCTTTCTGACAAATTGCTTTTTATCTATTCGTTTACACAGAACTATAACTAATTAGGCTACTCAACCGCTATCGCGCGTGGAGATAATAAATCATTAATTTCCACAGAGCGGTATTTATTTAGATTTGTATTAGCGAAATAATGGTTATGTAGTAAATGATAATATAATTTAGGGTGTTTAAACGAGATAATCTTGTCAAAAGTTTCATTCAGTAGCCGTAGGCTACTTCAGCATTCCTGTCATCAACCCAGTTAGTGCTCAGTATGAAACTTTTTTTTCCGAGACTAATGGTGATCAAATACAACAGATAGAGAATTAAATTCAGCGCTTTTATTTTCAACATGCACTCATTCATGTCTGTTTTATTTAATTCATGTAAAGTTACGTCTTTATTGGGGCAGGACATGACGGATTACGCTACGTGACTCCACGAGTTCGTCACAATTTTTTAGAGCCAAGCTGCATAAATAAACTATATCAGGCATTTATGTCTCAAATCTCATTTCTGCATGTCTGTTATGTTAAATAAAGTTGAATAATTAAAGCAAGGCAAGCAGAACATATGTTTTACCTGTGCACAGAGTTGTTGTTGACTGATCTCCTCAGACGCGGACTGCAATGGCAGAATTCTCAAAACGGCCACAAGATGGCGCCGTTTATCGGCGAATCCGATATTACTAAACCGATACCCGATTATGGGAAAATGCTAGCCTGGGAAAACCCAGACAACTTCCGGCAAATTTAGATTTGCTCTGGCAAAGAGCTCATTCAAGTCCATTTCCCCATGCCGAGAAATCGCGGCACCAATCAGAAACGTTGAGGCGGGATTTACACATGACGATCGCTCTGATTGGTTTTAGGTCTAGCCTATCCAATTGCGCCCAGAGGCATTTGAGTGATGTCCACTCCGACGTCCGTTGGTGAAGCGCACCAACTTTTAAATGCATTATTATATTCAAATTGCAAACACATGAGGACAGTCTCCATGAAAGACCCATTGGCAGATGAACGTGCTACTACATTTCTCTCTGAAACGGTAGGAAATTAAATTAGATTTAAACTGTGACAAGATGATTGACAGGGCAGTTTACATGACAGGATGCATGCGACAGATCCGTCCGAAAAAGATGACGAAGTAGTATGTCCCAAAGTTGCCTACTTTTTTGCTACACATTCAGAAGTAAATACATTTTCTTCACAAAAAGAGTGCAGTAGTGTAAAGAGTGGCGTAGTGTAACATAGGCGAATTGGGACGCAGCATATGGCTTTACACATGACAATCTCTGATTGGTTTTAGGAGTTTTAGGTCTATCCAATTGTGCCCAGAGGCATTTGAGCGACGTCCGTTGGTGACGCCCCTTTGGAAATGAGTTATTAAAGGAGCTTTGCCAGACCATAACTCAGTTACTACTGAGAATGGTCTGGTTTTAACCAGGCTAGGAAAATGCTTAAATATCGGGAAAAATATCGGTAAACCGATACATCGGTCGATCACTAATTTATACCTGTATTATATTACACTGTAGCCACTTTGGACCAGCGGTTTGGAAAATGGACTGATGGATGATTCAGCTGCAGGTGCCATGTTCTGCTCAGACATGGGAATTAATTCAGCGTAACCAGGCGCGACCGTCACGGTGCCTTATGGGTATTCTCTAGCCATTGAGCGTACATTGGTTGTACACTCATTATTGCGGTGCATTGTGGGATTAAATGAGCGTACTCCATAACATGCACTATTGCTGGCTGGATCCCAAATGGCACACTCCGGCCTTTTGGACCTCCTTCGAGTTCACACTTGGTGACGTCAGGAAGTGCAGACCTAACTGTACGTTCACACCGCCGCCGGCGAGGGCGGCAAAATTCGCTCTCGCCGCCCTGCCACCGACGCCGTAGAAAGATTCGGGGACGCACTGACGCTCTGATGTAGATTAGAATGCGTGATTTTTTTCCTCTCAGGCGGAGGACTTCTACATTCCGATTGGTTGCCGCCGAACCGCGTCATAGCTTATTACCATAAAGTTGACTTGATTTCAACTCTTCTCGCCGCTCTCGCCGTCCAAGACGCGCCGCGCCGCCCTCGCCGGAGCTCGCCGCCGGTGTGGTATAGTATTCAGTAACCGTATAGTATACGGTAACCCTGAGGACCCAAGCAATCCGATTGGTTCAAAGCACGTTTTATGGGTAATCGCTTTAGTGCCTGGTTATAAATCATACAAAATAATTTTATTATAGAAGACGTTTGTACTACGTTTTAGCGAGTCATTAATGTATTTAATGTATTTTAAATGATACGTTTCATATACTAGTATTTAACCGAAGCTATAGATTGTGAAATTAAAACATTTCTCGTTCGTGTGTTTTTTAGTTAGCTTAGATAATAGCATAGCATACAGCTAACGTTATCCGATGATCGTGCTATGAGCTTAAACTGCACTGATACTGCCTTACCGTATTCACAGCCATTCGTAATGCAATTATAATTATGTAATTATTTTTTATCCTCAATAATCAGCGCAATATGTCAGTGATGCTTGATTTCTTTCAAGACAACATACTCTGAAATACTTCCCATGATCCCATACATAAAAAAAAAAATACATGCTGTGTTGGTGATATCATATTATATATATATATTAAAATATTCGTACATAGGCTATATAAAATAAAATGACACAACCCTGTCTCTTTTTGTTAAATTTCAGTTTTATTGATCAATAATAGCAATTATGAAAGTATAAGTAGCCATACAAGTCAAGAAATAAAGTAATTAAACGATTCAGTCAAACATAAGTCAGCAGGCACAACGTTAAAGATAAATAGCCTAAACAATTCAACGTTATATAAAGTTATAAAACTAAACTTTGCCCCCAGCCAAAACGAAAATGATAGATTAATGAGATCAAAGATCGTCCGTTAGACATAGCCTACACAAGACGAATTATACCACTCCACTAGACTCAGCGAGTAACGTCTGCTGCACTTGCCGAGATAAGGCTTTTTCAGGCGGGATACGTGAGCGCTGAGCGCCCGGTGATCCCTTGGATCTCCCGTCTCCGAAAACGTCAGATCAAAATTTGAAATAGGCGCTGTCTGTATAAACAAACAACATATTTGAGATTAAAACAACTACTTTCTCGACTGAAAAACTCTTAAAAATACATTTCGTGACACAATAACAGTAGTATTTTTAAATTTTGCGGTCTTTCTCCTGCTATTGACGCAACTTGAGATTGTAAATATTAGCTATACACAATTTACATATACAATATATAATTTAATAATTATAATTTATATAATTTAATTTTACCTTGCATATAGCAGCGGGATTTAGCATTCTACATAAAGCTACCACATAATAACACTTAGCTCACGTTAGCTACAAGTTATCGCGAGAACAGATTTAGATCAGGCATACTACTGGCATACTAATTGGGTCCTCAGGGTTACCGTATACTATACGGTTACTGAATACTATACCACACCGGCTCTCATTGAAAATGAATGGCTTCCGGCCACTTTGACGCTCTCGCCACCGGCGGTGTGAACGCACAGTAAGGGGCACTGGCCTCAAGTCCACGAGGGTGTGTTTTGGGACAGGCTTGATGACATCATACCACTGAAAGTCAAACAGCCACGAAACTCCTCCCCTCATTTATCTCATTGGGCGTTCGCAATGATTCCTGGGTAGGTAACTCGTGTGGAGGGTGCGAAAGTGCGGGCTTCGTCGAAGTCCGCATCTAAGGCACAAAGGCGGCACTCGCAAGCACACTACTGAGCGCTGAAATGCCAAATGGGACACCCTACGGACTCGTACACTTGGCAAGCATGCGCAATTTAATGCCATGTGACCGCGAGTCCACATGAAGTGTGCCATTAGGGATCCAGCCGCTCTGTCCAAATACCCACACTTGCGGTCTTTGCACTTGTCTACTTACATGACGTATTTCCTGTATTTGGCCCAAATGTTCAAGTAGGCATGAAGACTGCAAGGGTGTGCAGAACATTTGATTACCCTATGGGATACACTTATAGTGTTTACAGAGCTTATATATATATATACTTTGCATTTTAAAGTAAACTTCTAAATGTCTGTTCAGTAGTCGCTATATAACTAACAGAAGTCTTAATTTTTTAATTCTGGTGCTTCTAATTAAGTGATAAAAAGTAGTTGCAAATGATGTACAAAATACACATAGGCCCTATCCCAAATGGCACCCTCTAAGCACTCGTGGTCTTCCTACGAGTCCGCACTTTCGTGGTGTATGGTGTGTTCACACCAAATGCGAATAGAGCGTCAAATTCGCGTCTATCGCGTCTAGTTAGACGCTTGCACATTTTAATCCATTCGCGCGTCCGTGTCACTAGCGAATAAATATCCCGCCAAAAAGAGTATCAACAACAACAACAACACTTTATTTCTGCCGTACGTTTCCGTCATGTATGGAATAAGACGTATTGCTGCTTTGTATTTGTTGTGGAAGATCCAAAAACGGAGGACATCCAGTGAGGGAACCTGAGGGAACGGACGAAACCGGTGACGTTTCAATGAGCTCTTCGTTGATTGGCTTGCGCAACTAAGCGTCATGCGAATTTTCCGCTCGAGTTCAATTTTTTCAACTTGCGCGGAAGACGCGATTCAGGAAACGCGTCGCTCAATTCGCGTCATTCGCACCGCCCGGCAACAATTCGCGCCGATTCGCGTCTTTGCATTGACTTTGTATGTAATCTACTCGCGCCAATAATGAAATTCGCATTTGGTGTGAACACACCATAATGGAACTGCAACCAAAATTGTACACGTGTCCGTTAAGGTCATGAGACCGTAAGGTATCCCATGTCATTTTAGGTTTCAGAAGGGTGCTCGCGAGCTCCCCCTTTGCGGTCAATATGCGCCCTCGATGTGCACTTTTGCCAAACCCGCACTGATGCGAGCTCCACAGCAGACTTTTCCCCGAAAGTCAAAGCAGCGTTAGAATTCCACTTCCTACGAGTCCGCACTTTCGTGGCGTGGATCGCAAGCGAGTGCAGACTGAATGGGAGTCAATGGGGCTAGACGGCTAAATGTCTTTTTTTACAGTCTATGGGCTCACGGGCGTCAGTTTGGTTTGAAATGTGCTGGGGACAGAGACGCATTCGGAAGTGCTTTTTCAGAAGTGCTGGGTACAATGACGCATTCATTTTTTTTTCTCTTTCGCGCAGGTTATGTTTTGAAAGACGATGTTCTGTAGCTCAGGCACGGGCACGGCCCCACTTTTCAAAAGGCTCACCCAAAACTTAAAAAAAAAAAAAAACTTTTACTATATTATAATTTTGTCAATAATTATTAAAAAATCGCAAATAAGCTCATAATTTGTGCTAAAATAGTGTTTAATTTTAAAAAAACATTTTAAAACGCTGGTTATATTTAGATGTTTCTGCGCAAGTTCAGCAGACAGTGAGGTTGGGGTTTGTTCCGATCAGAGCTCGTGAGTGGAGAGCGCATTTCTGAATATTCCGCTCCGCTCGTTCATTCCTCAGGGTCGCTCGCTCAACACAGATGTCCTTTTGCCTGGTTCGAAAATATCTGGAATAAGGGCTGCTTCTGACTAAAAGTTTTTTTTTCTAGTCGACTAGTAGGCTAGTTGTTCATTTAAGTCATTCGTGGACAAATCGCCCCTTTATATTAATTTAATTACTTATATTATATAGCCTACAGGATAATGAGCGTTTACGTAATATAGCCGCACTCAAGCGCACGACCGCACGCATAAAGCTTGCCACAAAGAACCGGTAAAAGTAATGATTATGAATACGTCTAAATGTGTCTAAATACGCTGTGAATGTGCATTAAACGCTGAGTTTCGGTTCATTTATGAGACGAACTCCAGTTCACTCGCCGGCGCCTTGTCGTGATTCTGCTATATTTACTTTAAATCCAGGCAACTGGTTCATGAAACATTGATTAAAATTAAGATATAATTAATACAAAACTAAATTAAATTTAAAGAAAGCAGCTGTTCTGTTTGAGGTCTCTATGAAAGTTGTAAAGCAGTCTTTTAGTGCCACTTTCAGAGCGCTGCACGTCCGTAACCGAGAACTGACACGTTGTTTTTTCCCTCATAAATGCGAACATGAAAAATAAAATAAAATTAATATTATAATGTTTTTTTGTTGGGTCAGACAATGATTACCAAATTTCTCTCTCATATTGCTCCTCATAACCACTGAAAACGGTCAAAAAATCGAACCAAAAGTCAAATTAATATGGACGGAAGTTAAAAGTGGTGGGTACAAAATGACTCATGACGAAATCTGGTGGGTACGCGTCCCCCCCGTCCCCCCCGAAATCGACGCCTATGTATGGGCTAGACGAGTCTCTTTCACCCAAATGCCGTTGAGAAATCTCAGATTTTATTGTAGGTTTTGCAAGTTCAACATGGGTTATAGGTCGAAAGTTGAATGAACGAGTACTTATTTCTTTTCGATTTCTTACAGGTTGAGTTGTTGTTGCCAATAACACGCTAGCATTCCTATTAGACATTCTCTGATTCTACCCACTATTGTTTTCTTTATTCTTTCCCGTCATGCTTTGAGTTTGAGTTTGTAAGCACTTTTATGTGCTTATTCAAAACGTTAAACAAACGATGATGCTTCAAATGTATTTTTCGCAGTAACTTTCGTGAGAATTTTATCTTTGGCTGTGGAAAGTCAATATTAATGGGTAAGTTAAGTCAGGACATGTGAGTTATTAAGCTAGTGTTGCTAATATTTGCAGTGAATGTTTTTTTTAGTACATCAATATTTGCCACTTCGTTTAACCGGTATTATTATAATCCTGCTAAACTTTTCGAGCTGTAAACATACATCGTACAACATACATTAATTTCGCTGAAGCGTGGTGTCTTGACGCGAATTATTATTATTCATAGGCTAAGCTTGCATTTTACTTTATGATCTTAAGCGAGTAAAACATTAAAAGTAAGCATTAAACGTTTTTTCTTTGCATGCATTCATACATGCAGTCATTTATCTACTAGATTTTGCATGCATTTATGTTTTCATGCATTTTTTTTTTTTTTCATGCGTTTAATCTCATCCCTTCGAGGATTGTTCATGCGTTTATGTCATATTTTGATTTTCTCATCAGAGCACAATGACAGATGCTGTCAGGAGGTGGATGGAGACAGTTGTGGATCCTCCACCGCAGCTTCACCGGAGATGGACCGAAACCCGTCGCCTCCACCCGAGGAAGATGAGGCTGAGGCCGGTGAGGAGGCGGATGCCATCGGGGAGACGGTGTACAGCAAACACTGGCTCTTCAGCACCCTGACCCGCCTTATTCAGGTATAGACTTCTGTATCATTTGAATCCTGTAACAAATGAGATGAATAATACACATTTTTAGATGCATATGTCAGTTGTATTTTATTAAAAATTAAATGGTAACACTTTACAATAAGGTTCATTAGTTAGCCTAACTACCTAAGTTAACATGAACTAAGCATGAACAATACTAATTCAGCATGTATTAATCTTAGTTAATATTAATTTCATCATTTACTTATTCATAATTAAAATCAAATGTTGTATTTGTTAAAATTAGTGAATGCCCTGTGAACTAACATGAACAAACAATGAACAGCTGTATTTTTATTAACTAATATTATCAAAGATTAGTAAATATTGTAACAAATGTATTGCTCAGTGTTAGTTCATGTTAGTTAAGACATTAACTAATGTTACCTAATGAACCTTATTGTAAAGTGTTACCAATGAAATTTTATATTTTAATAAATTATATAGTAACTGATTATATGTAATCTGGATTACGTTATCAGATTCCAAAAATTAAATACTTCTAATTAGATTATATTAAAATACTTATTTAAAAACTCATAATCAGAATACAGTTACCTTTATATCAATAACATGATTACTTAATATTCACAAAAAGGAAGTAAATAATTCAGAATTTATTGATTCTCCCTACTTCTTCTCTTTAATCTTTTAAATTTTCCTTTCTCAAATGTTTTGTGCGATTGCCCACACAGACCATCCACTAGTCATGCGACTATAATTACTTGAAAAATTGACAGGCAACACAGCATAAATAAATAAAATATTTAATCTTTTTTAAGTTAGTGTCTTATTTTGATTGTTTTTATTTATAAATTATTTATTTATTTATTTGATTTGACTTTATAATTTAATTAATCATTAGCTTATCATAAATTTACAAAGTACTCCTACAGTTTCTTCCCTAACCCTAGTATGGAAAACCCTGACATAATGTAATGTTTAAAGCATTTCATGTATTTATCAATATGGTACACAATTATACTTTTCAAATCAATGCTATAAACAAGTTAGGCCAAAAGTACTATACTTGAAAATAATCAAAAAGTATTTAGATCATATTACCTAAATTATATTAACCAGTTCTGGGTATGTGTAATATTATGATGTTTGTATTTTATATATTTTTTTACAAAAAAATATATTTATTTTTTTAATTTGTGTTTTGTGGTTTCATTTTTAATTACAATTAAATATAATTTTCCCCTCTTTTATTATATATACAGTACATAGACTGATACAGTGCATGAGTCAAAATCTACTAAGGGGTAATAATGGAACAACAGTTTAAAAGGTGATTTTTTTTTTTTTTTTTTTTTTTTTACTATTATTTACAACAGGATCTGGATTTTCATGGGTTTAAATTAAAAAAATTGTTATAAGAGACAATAAAAAAAAAAAAACTTTTAAAAAAAAAATCCTTTTGGACAGCTGAAAAGGATTGCGACGTGTAATCCATGTGATTATTAAAGTTTGTAATATAAATATATTTTCACATTGAATCTCCAAATTAATGTAGAAACAACAAAAAGTTTGTTTAACGACAACTTTTTACCAAGTAAATGAACGAAGGCCAGTATCACCGATACCAATTCTGACACTGATGCCTCAACTAAATGATTATTTTCTTTTTTCAATTTCTGGGGATAAAATGTATTTATTTAGTATTTATAGCCATTCAATATAATTGAAAGTCATAATTTTTTTGCATATTGGCCTAAACTGCAAAATATCATCAGATGTTTTTATTTATCATTTATTAACAATTACAGAACATAAATAATCTTATAAAAACTTTCAATCATAAAAGGGGTGGTATAACATTACACACTAACTAAAGTTATAAAAGTGAAATCATCAACCACCCCTTTAAAACAAAATTCACACAAACCCATTATAATAAATCTCACATTTAGCTGTGCCTTTTATATAGTGTGTTTGGTAATGTTTCTGTCTCTGTCAATACTTTCTTTTTACGAAAAAACAAGTAATAAAATTACTAGGCCTAGTTAAAAGATTTGGTAACGATATTTTTATGTGATCCTCTCAATACAACGTCAAAATCGCACGTATTCCGCACTTACACCAACGTGTCTTAATTTAGACTATGATATTACAGTCATGTGAAAAAGAAAGTACACCCTTTTGAATTCTATGGTCTTACGTATCAGAATTCGGGATATAATAAAATAATCTGGTCCTTGGCAGGTCTTAAAATTAGGTAAATACAACAACACATGACATATTTACACTGTCACTAAGCCAAAATGGAGAAGCCATGTGTGACAAACTAAGTACACCCTATGAATTAATTGCATGCTGAACCACATTATTACCATATAGATGGTGACAGATCAAGAAAGTGGGCCAAGTCATTGTTCCATGGAACTGACAGTTGATCTGGAAGAGGATGTATGTAAAGTATGCGACATGGCAATGGATAAGGTAAACTGAAACACACTGCATTCAACACCCTCCTCGATGGCCATCATCTATACACTGTGTTCCAAATTATTATGCAAGTGACATATCAATAGGATTTTAGTACAATAATCTTGAGACTCCAGAGACAACAGTAGCATCAAATACCTGTTTGCTGCTTAACAGTGGCTTTTTTTTATAGCTGTCCTTTTTAAATTATTCATTTGTTTGACAGAAACATCAATAAGCCTTTATCTGACCAGGGTCTTCTGTACTCTAAATCACTCACAAATCTTTTGACAGTTCGCTAATCTATACAGTTTTCGCTAAATATTAGTTTTTATGCTTTTTGTGAGACATTGCACCGTTTCATGCTTTTCATCTTCAGAAAGATCTTTCTTCCTCCCCATATTGCATAAGAACGGTGACTTGCTAAACAATGTGGAAAAACCCCTATAAAGGGATAGTTCACCCAAAATGTTATTCTGTCATCATTTATTCATCTTCAGGTTGTTCCAAACCTGTATGAGTATCTTTACTTTAGTATCCGTCAACTGTCTGATTACCAACATTCTTCAAAATATCTTCTTTTGTGTTCAACAGAAGAAAGAAACTCATACAGGTTTGGAACAACTTGAAGATGAATAAATGATGACAATACTTTTTTGGGGGGTGTACTATCCCTTTAAAGGAGTTGTTCCACATTATTAAAGGGTTAGTTCACCTAAAAATGAAAATTCTGTCAGTAATCACTCACCCTCATGTTGTTCCAACCCCGTCAGACTTTCGTTCATCTTCGGAACACAAATTAAGGGGTTAATAAAGGCCTTCTGAAGAAAAGCAATGAGTTTGTGTAAGAAAAATATTAATATTTACAAAGTGAAATTCTAGCTTCCGGCCAAATGGCCATACACAGTCTCTACTTACGCCTAAAGCACAACTTGTGATGTCAGAAGTAGCGTAGTGTATCATGGCGTTGCGTACATATCAGCAGTACATCGCATTAATCGCATAAGTTGCGATTTGCACTTAAGTAAAATCCATATGTACGTTTGGCCGGAAGCTACTTATTTTACTTTATAAAGTTTTAAATATGAATATTTTTCTTACACAAACTCATTGCTTTTCTTCAGAAGGCCTTTATTAACCCCCCCGAAGTTGCGTGAAGCTCATTTATGACGGATGGATGCACGTTTTTGAGCTTCAATCTGTTGGTTGCAATCCACCGCCATTATAAAGCTTGGAAGAGCCAGGACATTTATTAATATAACTCTAATTGTATTTATCTGAAAGAAGAAAGTCATATACAACTAGGATGGATTGAGGGTGTGTAAATCATGGGCTAATTTTCAAGTGAACTACCGTAATCCTTTAAGTTGGTTTTCCATTTACCTAAGAAGACCTGGCAAACTACTTAACAAATCTAAGAATGATACCAGTTATCTATAAATATATGAAATCCATAATAATTTGGAACGCAGTGTATACACATTACATGTTTTTCTCTCCAGGACGTGGCTGTCTTTCTTCAAGAGTTCAAGGCTCCAGACATCTTGCTGGGTGTGATCGCAAAGTCACGCAGCCCACGGCTCACTGTATGTCATTTTACCACTGTAATTTCCCTGTATGCTGAATTATATATCATATTTCCCTTGCTGCTTGCTTATTACTTCATATAATTACTCAGCGCGTTTGTTACAGGAAATCTGTGTTGGAATTCTGGGTAATATGGCCTGTTTCCATGACACGTCTTTCTCAGCCAGAACTCTGACTTGGGGTGAGATGTGTACACACACACACACACACACACACACACACACAGAGCATCTTTTTCCCTTTCTGTTTCTCTTCAGGTTAATTGAACTAGTTTTATAAATACAGTACTACTAACCATGTTAAATGAAACGATGTCTGACATGTTCTCTGTATATCTCAGTGCTGTGTTACTTCTGCTTCTCGGAGACAATGACCCACCTACGCTCTTGGAAACTTGCAGGTCAGTTCTGATAAAGCCCTGTAACAAAATTCTAAGAACATTTCTCAATACATGGCACAATAGACTTTCTCTGAATGCCGGTGTGTGTCTTTTTCAGGCTTCTGCTAACATGCATGTCTCAGCCTGATGTCGCCCCGCTGTGGTTAGAGAGGATACGGCAGCAGCCCGCGGCGTGTGGCCGACTGTTTCATCATGAGCATTGGATGTTTAAAGGAGAACTCCAGTCAATTTTAACATTGAGCTCATTTTTTTGTACATTTGGAGTGCTGTCAATACAGAGAACAACGACAAAAATCGGTGTTGCCTACACCGTGTTATCCTCTTTTTAAAATGTGCACCCTGTTGACTTCAATGGGGCAAGTTTTAAACCTGCTTTTAGCCTCTTAACATCCTTGATGTGTCATTACAAGTGCCCAGCTAATGTGAGTGATTCCTTCAGAGTGATCACGGGTGAATCTGACTGCAGTAGATGTGCAAGATATGAATAAAAATGATGTCATTTCAGCCAGCGCACATACCTGCATTTACATCCTGTTTTTGGTCGAAGTCCATAGTAATCGATTGTCGAGTTCACACGCATAGGTTTAGTTACCTATGATCACGCGCGTGAACTCGACAATCGATTACTATGGACTTTGACCGAAAACAGGAAGAAAATACAGGTATGTGCGCGATTATTTTTCCTCAAAAATGCAACAAATTCATGACACTTTTTTTTCAAAGTGCAATTAATCCATTGAATCAATATGAAAGTTTTTTTATCATATTGAAACTGTTGAAATCAGCCATCGCTAAGAAATATCTCCTGAACTTTTCTGACGGCGATCAGCTCACAAAAACTGATTTTGCACGGGCACTTTGCACTGCTCCCTGAATCGACGTGCTTATTCATTTGTGGATGTAAACTGAATCTGTAAGTCAGCTATGCTGTTTACTTCTGAAAATTATATTTCATTCTGGTGCGCTTAACGTTATCACTACTGTGTAATAGTAGCCTATGTTATTCACCAACTAAACATATCCTATTCAATGCGTTCACAGTCTCTTTCACAGCCATCATTTGTAGTTGCCTATTCACAAACTGTTTGCTCAAGCATAGTGTTTTCTCGGAGTTCACTTTGTGCTTTCTACCACGCATATCTCAAACTTGACAGGTGTCTCGCTACGGGCACAAGTAAGTGCAGTGCCAAGTTTGACGATGAGAAATGCAAAAGATATCGTTAAAAATACCAGTAAAAGAAGCACTTAGACGGTTGTGGTTTAAAAATAAACATTCTGATATAAACACTCTGTCAGCTACACTGTTTACTTCTGAATATTATATTTTATTCACAGCCATCATTTGTAGTAACTTATTCACAAACTGTTTGCTCAAGCGTAGCATTTTTTCGGAGTTCACTGTATAGCCTGCTCCCTGAATCGTTGAGTTCACTGTGTAGCCTGCTCCCTGAATCGTCGCGCTTATCCATTTGTGGATGTTAACTGAATCTGTAAGTCACCTGTTTACTTCTGTATATTATATGTAAGGGATAATGTATAGAGAGGCGGTTGTTATAGCGAATAACAAGCCCGACAGGCTGAACGAGACCCCGACGCGAAGCGGAGGGGTCTTGACAGCCTGAAGGGCTTGTTATTCGCTATAACGACCGCCTCTACATTATCCCGCTTATTACATGGCTACCTACAAAATAAATAAATAATTTGACACGAATTATTGATTTAAAAAGGAGTTTATTGATTTAAAAACTATTGTATTGCTTCCGCCAAAGAAAATAGTCCGTTCCGCGTCCATAGCAACGCGCTGTTTTTCATGGCAACGGTCTGTTATACTCCGCAGCGGTCTGTTATAAAGAAATAACAGACCGCATTCTACATTGGAATTCAGCCAAGCCATGTAATAACTATCTTTATTACATGGCTTGGCTGAATTCCAATGTAGAATGCGGTCTGTTATTTCTTTATAACAGACCGCTGCGGAGTATAACAGACCGTTGCCATGAAAAACAGCGCGTTGCTATGGACGCGGAACGGACTATTTTCTTTGGCGGAAGCAATACAATCGTTTTTAAATCAATAAACTCCTTTTTAAATCAATAATTCGTGTCAAATTATTTATTTATTTTGTAGGTAGCCATGTAATAAGCGGGATAATGTATAGAGAGGCGGTCGTTATAGCGAATAACAAGCCCTTCAGGCTGTCAAGACCCCTCCGCTTCGCGTCGGGGTCTCGTTCAGCCTGTCGGGCTTGTTATTCGCTATAACAACCGCCTCTCTATACATTATCCCTTACATAAATTACGGGAACGTCTTTTTGTCTGTGTGTGAGTGTGTTATTCGCATATCTCTCAAACCGTTAGTCCGATGGATTTCAAACTTGACAGGTGTCTTGCTACGGGCATGAGTAAGTGCAGTGCCAAGTTTGATGTTGTTTGGATTAGAAATGCAAAATATATTGTTAAATATATATCGATAAAAGAAGCACACACTGGCTTTTGCCGCTCTAGCCGCTGGCCACTCCCCCTCTCACACTGCACACTGAGTGAGCACAGCTGGCCACTCCCCCTCTCACACTGCACACTGAGTGACCACAGCTGGCCACTCCCCCTCTCACACTGCACACTGAGTGACCACAGCTGGCCACTCCCCCTCTCACACTGCACACTGAGTGAGCACAGCTGGCCACTCCCCCTCTCACACTGACACTGAGTGAGCACAGCTGGCCACTCCCCCTCTCACACTGCACACTGAGTGACCACAGCTGGCCACTCCCCCTCTCACACTGCACACTGAGTGACCACAGCTGGCCACTCCCCCTCTCACACTGCACACTGAGTGACCACAGCTGGCCACTCCCCCTCTCACACTGCACACTGAGTGAGCACAGCTGGCCACTCCCCCTCTCACACTGACACTGAGTGAGCACAGCTGGCCACTCCCCCTCTCACACTGCACACTGAGTGACCACAGCTGGCCACTCCCCCTCTCACACTGCACACTGAGTGACCACAGCTGGCCACTCCCCCTCTCACACTGACACTGAGTGAGCACAGCTGGCCACTCCCCCTCTCACACTGCACACTGAGTGAGCACAGCCCAGGGCCAGAGACAGAGGGTCGAAGAAAGCAGCGGAGCTTAAGTAGCGTTTTCTCAGAGTTCACTGTGTAGCCTGCTCCCTGAATCGTGTAGTTCAATTTTCCACATTTGTTGTATGTCATTATGTCAGTATTAGTATTTGCTTTCTACCATGTACAAATAAAAATGTCACTGAACTTTTGCTGTGTAATTGTAACAATGAACACTCAAATACACCAAACCAAAAATTACTAAAAACACACACAAAAACTGATTTTGCACGGGCACTTTGCACTGCTCCCTGAATCGACATGCTTATTCATTTGTGGATGTTAACTGAATCTGTAAGTCAGCTATGCTGTTTACTTCTGAATATTATATTTCATTCTGGTGCGCTTAACGTTATCGCTACTGTGTAATAGTAGCCTATGCTATTCACCAACTAAACATATCCTATTCAATGTGTTCACAGTCTCTTTCACGGCCATCATTTGTAGTAGCCTATTCACAAACTGTTTGCTCAAGCGTAGCGTTTTCTCAGAGTTCACTGTGTGCTTTCTACCATGCACAAATAAAAATGTCATTGAACTTTTGCTGTGTAATTGTAACAATGAGCACTCAAACACACCAAACCAACAATTACTAAAAACACACTTAAAAACTAACAATCTGACCATTGAGATGAGGACAAAACTTTAGATTTGACCAATTTACTATTTGTGAATCATATCAAATTCTGAATCATTTGTTGCCTACAAAAATGTTGAACATTACATTATGCAGTAGGCCTATACGCACATATACAGTGATCCAAAACTCTGAGATTACACTGAAACATGAAAGCTGTTATGACGTAAAACAGGGTTCTCAAGTTTTATCAAAATCTTGGAGTGAGATCACATGCGGTTGGGGGAGGAGCCCTAATGGAGCCCCGCCCCCACCTGTCCCCGCCCCCCAATTTTACCCATTGTTCATAATTAACCAGCACAAATTGAAATTATAACAATTGGTAAATCTGATAAATGACAGAGCAATTAATCACATCAAATATACTCTTTAATGTTATATTTAAAAATTACAATTAAGTTACAAAAATTACAAAAATATAACAAATTGCTCCAAACAGTTTGGAAAAACAAATATTTTTGCATTTTGAATGTGTCTAGTCGAAATGGTATAATGATTTATTGTGTGGTGGGACATTGAGAACAAATGACATATTAGAGTATTATTAAGGTATGTGTGTGTGTGTGTGTGTGTGTGTGTGTGTGTGTGTGTGTGTGTGTGTGTGTGTGTGTGTGTGTACACAAGAGTACACACACTCCAGCTTATGAAATGTGTTTTGTGTTGCAAGTGTTTGAAAAATACAAATGCAATGGCAATCAATGATTAATGTAACGTTATGTTTTGACAGGATATAAAATATTACCCAGAGCACTCTGCTTTAATACGTATGTAACTAGAAATACTATTAATACAGTATAATATATAATATAATTTAAAATAAAATAAATACATTTAAATTTATTTAAAATAAAATGAAGAAATACATCTTCATTCCTTCCCATACCCACTAACATTTCCCTTAGTTTCAGATAATGTAAGCTAGCCAAACTGAGCCAAAGCTTCTGGCCTGGTTGCAAAGTAGTAGAGTTTTTGACTGCATCAATAATAATGTATACGATGGGCTATATATTAAATGTTCTAGCCTTAAAATGTTAGACGAGCTTTCTTCCAACTTACCTTCTCCATCATCACGACGTGTGTTCGCGCGATGTTGTTGGTTACCTAGTAACGAACGTACGGTGGCCGAGAATGTTCCGTCAACTTCCGTGTGTTCGCGCATCTATATTGCCTATTAACGAACGCAATCTGGCCGAGATACGTGCTGGCGGCAGGAAACTTCACTTTGTGTGCCCGCGCCTCATATACAACGTTATATATAAAGCTTGTAGGACAACTTGGTTGGCATAGCCTTTTCAGCCTGAGAAATACACGGTGTGGCGTGTGAGCGTGTTGAGAACCCTGCGTAAAATGAGAATTATGTTGTACATTTGTTTTAGATCATTGATCAACACTGTTGTTAAAGGGATAGTTCACCCAAAAATGTAAATTCTGTCATCATTTACTAACCCTCAAATTGTTCCAAACCTGTATGAATTTCTTTTTTCTGCTGAACACAAAAGAAGATATTTTGAAGAAGGTGGGTAACCAGACTTTTCACACTGGAACTACTTAACCCTGGGTCATTCGGCTCCGGAGCTCCGGCTGGGATCGTGTGAGCCCTTTTGAAGCTGCAATTTAGATTTTCAGCCCGTTGGACCCCATTGAAGTACACTATATGGAGAAAAATCCTGAATTTCTTTTCGACTGAAGAAAGAAAGACATGAATATCTTGGATGACATGGAAATTTTAATTCTGGAGTGAACTCATCCTTTAAGCGCAGTGTGAAAAGCCCTATTGACTCGCATAGTATTTTTCCCCCATACTATGGGAGTCAATGGGGCCTTGGGTCTGTTTGGTTACCCACATTCTTTACAATATATTCTTTTGAGTTCAGCAGAAGAAAGAAATGCACACAGGTTTGGAACAACTTCAGGGAGAGTAAATGACGACAAAATTTTAATTTTGGGGTGAACTATCCGTTTAATCTACGCATTCTGAGAAAGGAAGAACCTTTGACAAAAAAAAAACGTTTTTTTAAAAAGACAATATAAGTATTCTTCCTGTAGGGGGCGAACGGAGGCCCAGATTACAGAAACCCTCATTGACCCGCATTCAAATAAGTTTTTTTTTTGTTTGTTTGTTTGTTTGTTTGCTTTGCTTTAACAGAATTTTTGTACTGTAATAAAAAACAAATCGTTGAATTGAAAACAATCTTAAAGCCCCTGCTCAACTCGTTCAGCCAGAGAGGTAACATATGACAATGTGTTGCTTCTGTCAGGTTCAGCAGAATGATTACAGCTGAAACTCTTTAATAGCCATTGAATTTCAAATATGTGTTGCGGAGTAAAAATATTTACTTGACAAACTGTGACACAAGCTCCACCCATTTATTTGAAGACGTTATTTCGTGCGAATGCCTTTCTACCCACTTTATTTTTTTTATTCTTTCCCATCATGCTTTGTAGAGTTGTGAGCGGAAGTACTACTTTTATGTGCTTATTCAAAACGTCCAAGCAAACCATGAAGCTTAAAATTCATTTTTCCCATGCTTAATATTCCTGAGCATCTAGCGTTATTTGTGAAAAGTCGTTATAATGGGTAAGTCACGACATTTGGGTTAGTTATTAAGCTACTGTTTCTCTTCTCTGCAGTAAATGTTTATTTAATTAAATCAATATTTGCCACGTTGTTTAACCGGAATTATAATAAAAAAACATAAGCCGGTAAACCTCGAGCCTTAAACATACATCAGAACTAGTTTTTACTAGTTAGTTTTCACATTTATTTTGCTGAAGCGTGGTGGACTCGTGTCTTATTATACGCGAATATAATATATTACGCGAATTATTATACGCGTTATTATTGTAAACGCCCATTTATGTTTTGATCTCGAGTGGAGATTTATACATGCATTTACGGCAGGCATTAAAAGTATTTATTTTGCATGCAAGAGAAGTTAATGCATACCAACATGTAGTCATCTACTGTAAGTTGTGCATGCATTTGGTGTGCATTGGAGGTTTGTGCACGTGTTTAGATACTTAAAAAATGTTTGCATGCATATGCTTTATGCTGCGTATTGGTGGGTTATGCATGCATCCTTTAGAGGTTAGTTCATGCATTCATGTCATATATTGATTTTCTCATCAGAGCACAATGACAGATGCTGTCAGGAGGTGGATGGAGACAGTTGTGGATCCTCCACCGCAGCTTCACCGGAGATGGACCGAAACCCGTCGCCTCCACCCGAGGAAGATGAGGCTGAGGCCGGTGAGGAGGCGGATGCCATCGGGGAGACGGTGTACAGCAAACACTGGCTCTTCAGCACCTTGACCCGCCTTATTCAGGTGTCCCAGTCATTGGCCTGCATAATGTCGGTTATTAAAAATGACATTTTATGTAATTACATCTTAATATGTACTTTAATTACCTATAGATGGTGACAGATCAAGAAAGTGGACAGAGTGATTCTTCCATGGAACTGACGGATGATCTGGAAGAGGATTTGTGTAAAGTATGGGACATGGCTATGGATAAGGTAAACTGTAACACACTGCATTCAACAACCTTCTACATGGCCATCATCATCTATATACACATTACATGCTTTTTCTCTCCAGGACGTGGCTGTCTTTCTTCAAGAGTTCAAGGCTCCAGACATCTTGCTGGGTGTGATCGCAAAGTCACGCAGCCCACGGCTCACTGTACGTCATTTTACCACTGTAACTTCCCTGTATGCTGAATTATACTGTATATCATACTTCCCTTGCTGCTTGTTTATTACTTCATATAATTACTCAAGTGTTTTTGTCAATTCCTGTTTGTTACAGGAAATTTCTGTTGGAATTCTGGGTAATATGGCCTGTTTCCATGACACATGTGTCTTTCTCAGCCAGAACTCTGACTTGGGGTGAGATGTACACACACACACACACAGCATCTTTTTCCCTTTCTGTTTCTCTTCAGGTTAATTGAACTAGTTTTGTAAATACAGTACTACTAACTATGTTAAATGAAACGATGTCTGACATGTTCTCTGTATATCTCAGCGCTGTGTTACTTCTGCTTCTCGGAGACAATGACCCACCTACGCTCTTGGAAACTTGCAGGTCAGTTCTGATAAAGCCCTGTAACAAAATTTTAAGAACATTTCTCAATACATGACACATTACACTTTCTCTTAATTCTAAGAACATTTCTCAATACATGACACATTAGACTTTCTCTGAATGCCGGTGTGTGTCTTTTTCAGGCTTCTGCTAACATGCATGTCTCAGCCTGATGTCGCCCCGCTGTGGTTAGAGAGGATACGGCAGCAGCCCGCGGCGTGTGGCAGTCTGTGTTTCATCATGAGCAGCTCCACCAATGGTCAGTGATGTTGCTAATGTTTTTTTTTTTTTTTTGCAATAAACATTTATGAAACATGTACAACATCATTATTTTTTCTTTTTTTCTTGTGTGTGTGTGTGTGTGTGTGTGTGTGTGTTTGTTGTTGTTTTTTTAATGGTTTTTAGCAATAAACATTCAATATTTTTTTGTTTGTTTGTTTTTATGTAACTTAAGTTCATTTATTCCTGAATTTTCAGCAGCCATTATTTGACTGTAGTGTCACATGATCCTTCAGAAATCATTCTAATATGCTGATTTGGTGCTCAAGAAATATTATTATTATGTTTATTTTTGCAATAAACATTAAATAAACATGTAAAACTATTTATTATTATTAAATTAACATTTATATAGATTTTTTGTTTGTATGTTGTTGCAATAAACATTAAATTAAACATTTAAAATTGTTATTATTAACTTTTTAATTAATTTTATTGTCATTTTTTGTTTTTAGCATTAAACATTAAATAAACGTTTAAAATGATTATCAACTTGTTTAAATTAACTTTTTTATTATAATTTTCTTGTTTTTTGTTTGCTTTTTAGTTTTTAGAAATAAACATTAAATAAACATTTAAAATGATTATTTATTATTAAGTAACCTTTTTTCAATTCATTTTTTTTCAATGACTAGTTTGGGACTAAATATTGGCTTGTAGTTATTGATCAATTTATATTTTCTATAAATTTAAGGGAAATAATTGTTTGATTATTTTTCTTCCTATAACTTAATATAGCTAAATAATATATTTTGGCCATTTTTGAAATTTTCATATTTAATATAAAGAATAATATATAATAAAGTTAATTTTAATAATAATTTAATATTTTACATTAAAACTTAACTTGCATAACCTAATGTTTGATGTGTTTGAAAACCTTTTATGTCAGTTTAATTGATATTAGATAATAGTTTGTGACACCAAAGTGTATCTCTCTCTCTCTCTGCAGTGGATTTGCTGGTTAAGGTTGGGGAGCTGGTGGATAAGCTCTTTGATGAGGATGAGGAGATAATGAAGAGTTGGGTGTCCACCCCACCCAGCGAGAGTGACCCAAACAAGGACGTACAGCAGGACATCGCGTCCTCTCTGCTTGAGGCCGCCACGCAGCTTAGGTGAGACATATTAATTAAGGTCATGTGACCTTCTGCTCATCTGTCTGTCTGTCTGAGGTGTTTACCAACCTATTCATTCCTCTGTCTGCTGCTACATTAAGAGAAGAAGATCCAGTCTGGATTCACATTAATGTTCATTTTCAAAATATGAATTTAGGGTTATTCAAATGTTTGTGTTGTAGGTCAGAGAGTCCAGAGGCTCTTGAAGTGTATCTTCATTCTCTCCAGCTTCTGACTACAGTAGAAGAGGGCATGCAGGCTCTGGGTGAGACACACACACACACACACACACACACACACTGTTCCCTGAAAATATTCATTTGTTTTTAGCATGTGTATTTTCTTAGGGACAATTATGTAATCATCACACAGATGTTTATATATTTCTTATAGATAAACTTAGATGTTCCTTCTCTGATAGTCTCTTATGCTAAAGGCTGCATTTGATCAAAAATACAGTAAAAACAGCACTATTTGAAATGTTATTACAATTTTAAATAACTTGTTTCTATTTGAATATATTTTGAAATGTAATTGATTCCTGTGATCAAAGCTGAATTTTCAGCATCATTACTCCAGTCTTCAGTGTCACATGATCCTCTATAGGTCCTGGGTTCAAATCCCGAACGAGCCCCTGTTAAATGTTACAACCCCAGATGTTGTCTAGACCAGGGGTTCTCAACTCTGGCCCTCAAGGTCCACTTTCCTACAGAGTTTTGCTCCAACCCTAATCAAACACATCTAGTCTTCAGGATTTCTATAAAGTTATAGGCAGGTGAGTTTCATCTGGGCTGGAGCTGAGCTCTGCATGAACGTGGACCTTGAGGGCCAGAGTTGAGAACCCCTGGACTAGGGTTTGGAGGATGCAACATTTAAAAAATAAGAATTATTAGTGTGTGTGTGTGGATGGCAAGAGATAAATCGCGGGTAGATATGGAAGGTATGGTAATGATACGGGAAATATATTAAGACATGGAGTTTAATATACATAATCAAAAAAAGTATAGTAAGATGGGAAATAATATTTACAAGGAAAAAGGTACAAAAAACTGCTACTTTTTTCAGGTTTTGGTGAATTGAACGTTAAAAATATAAAAAATATAAATGTCTACTGTCACTTTTAATCGATTTAATGCATGCTTATTTAATAAAAGTTTTAATTTCTTAAACTGAATTAAGTCATACGTGAATAATGAAAAATGACACGATGTACTAAAATTGATAGAAATGGCTGTTTCTTTCTATTAATAGATCTCACTTTATTTTTTGACTGCCCATGTAAATGGTGTGTGAAATTTGTGGCAATGTTTAAAAAAAACAGTCTTTGTCCTCAGTATCAGATGGAGCGTGTGGTCGTGCGGTGTGGACATTTGTGTGTAAGATCGTATGTGAGGATTTGTGTCAAGCGGACGACCCTCCTCTGATCCTGCAGGAGCAGAAAGCTCTCCTGGCCCCGGCGCTCGCCCTGCTGTCCGCGTTACACTCCAGTCTGCAAATGGATATCAGTACGAAACACACACTGAAAAAATAACA
Organism: Squalius cephalus; assembly: GCF_949319135.1. Lineage (NCBI taxonomy): Eukaryota > Metazoa > Chordata > Actinopteri > Cypriniformes > Leuciscidae > Squalius > Squalius cephalus. The sequence continues at coordinate 22,810,212 of NC_137144.1, forward strand.
TTGAATTCAAATGTATGGGAGGCAGTGTTGTTTGTTTAAGGTTTGCTATTATATCGCAGTTTCGGGTTCAACATCTGTTTATTCATCACAGGTGCAGAATTATTAGGAAGTCTTATTCGCATTCTGCAGTTCAACGCTGAATACCTTCAGAGCCGGACAGCTGGAAACTCTGAATCAGAAGAGAGACAGAGAGAAGAAGAGAAACTAGTGGAAGATGTTCAGCTCAAAGCTTTAGTCGAAACCACAGCGGAGTTCCTCTCAGTCGTCCTTATGGAACTGACTAAGGTGAAATTGGCAGCTATCCAGTTTACAAATATATTAATAAATGATTAAAGATATTATATAACCTTATAATATACTATATTACAGGGTTCTTTAAATCCTGCCCTGGAGGGCCACTGTCCTGATCAAACACACATACAAACCCTTATCAAACTCACTTACCTGTCATTTCCTAGTAACTCTGAAGACCTTGACTAGCTTGTTCAGGTGTGTTTGATTAGGACTGGAACTAAACTATGCGGGGCAGTGGCCCTCCAGGACCGGATTTGAGGAACCCTGTTATACTATTAAATAAAAAAAAATGTTATTCTATATTACTATATTACATTAGATTTTATTATATAAATAAAAAGTAAATAGAAAATGTAAAGCTATTATGTTTACAGAATTATTAGACTTTATTCAATTCTATTTTCAGATATATTTTATATATTATATTACATTATATTATAAAAGTGGTGTACAAAATATTAGTACATTATTAAATATTCAATGAAAAAAAGTATACATTTCATTTCAAAATTTAAGAAATTAAATTTAAAGTGTAAGAGACATTGTATCATATACTATATTACATTTTTGGAATGTAATTTATAAATTTGTAATATGGAATAATATAATGTAGTACATGATATAATATACCTTGCATTAGAATTGAATAATTTATAATTATTTTGTAAACTTGATAGCTTTAAAAAAAAAAAAAATTGACTATATAGTAAAATCATTTTTGGAATGTGATTTATAAATGAATGATGATAATGAAAATAAATTCTAATGCAAGATATATTATATCATATACTACATTATATTCTATGTTATAAAAGTAAAAAGTACACTTGAAAATATATTATATTATATTAAAATTGTGAAAATTCCCTTTAATCTTCAGGATCTTCTATCGTTGGTAGTGAAGGAAGGGCATCTGACAGAGAGAAGCTGCGTGTCTGCTGTTGCCACACTTGTACCTCAACATATTACAGCTGTACGTTCTTCTCTTTCCTTGTTCTTATTTGTCCTTTACACTGCTCCCTACAGGCTCTGATTAATGACGGTTCTTCTCGTCCTTTCTCCTTCTACAGGTCCAGCACCTGGTTGGCTTGTTGTCAGAGGTGGAACCGAAACTGGCAGACATTATAAAAAAGGACTTTTCCATATCATCCAATGTGTCAAGCTGAACTCAGCTGGATAAATCCAAAGTGTTCATTAGCTCCAAGTACTCAGACCCAAAAGACTGGAGATGAGTTTCTTATCTCCTTGTGAACGGACTTATCCTTGGTTTAGATACGAAAAAAATAGCTTAACCTTAAAAATGTTTAAATTGTGTATATTATTGTTTTGTTTGTATACACAGACATCTCTCTTTAGTAAACATAACCTGTTTTGTAGATTCCTTTTTTGAACTTGTCCTAAAGTTATCATTTTTATTTTATTTTCCCCAAATAGTTAATAGAATAGTTCTCATAGTAAAAAAAAAATTCTTCCAATTTTTTTTACATATTTAATTTCCATCTTCACACTAAAAGATTTCACACATTACCGAAAGGTTACCGAACTTCCTGCACTCGATAGCGATCATGACGTTTTTTTTACGCTCACTCGTCTTCGTACACTCAAGTGTTTACTGATGTTCCATCAGGTGGCCCTCAAACGTGCGCGCCACGTCCCGGTTGTGTTCGACCTCCCTCATTTGCTTTCCAAATAGCCTGCGCCATCAGAACGGGTAGAAAGGGACTACTGCGCACTTCCCGCGTGTGTGTGACGCCAGCAGGAATATAGCAGCTCTTTAATTAAGAGTTGGGATTGATATGCAGAGCGCGCTGCATTCTTATGGAAATTTGGCGTGTAGGAGGAGGACCTGAGAGAGACACGGCAGACACTCAGCTGGGATCTCGACGTGGACTGAATGGAAAGCAGACGGGGGCTGATTTTAACCACGTTTGCGTGATTTCGAGCCCCTGGCTTTTGTTGTTTTTGAGGGAATCTTAGTTGGCCTGAAAAGGCCAGATGCTCTGATATAAAAGGACTTTTGATTGACATGTGTCTGTTTTGAGCGTCACCTGAGGCAGATCTGACAGACAAATCTCAGGGTGAGGAAGCACTTGGGTTGGATGAGTGAACGCTTAACTGATATGAGTTGACGGAGGGCTGGTTGAGACGGAAGCAGTGCTGTTCATGTAGAAGTGAAAGCGTAACAGATGATTGACAGTCATCTCACTGAAGCCCAGAACTCCTGATGTGATGACGTGCAAAATTAGCTAAAATGGCAAAACCGCTTCCACACTGCACACTAACTAGTCTACTATGAGTAGATGTGTGCAATGGCCTGTGAAAGTAATACATTTGGGCCCAGTTTACACCTGCGTTTCAGTCAATCTGATCACAAGTAAATGATTCACGTTTACACCTGGTGTTTTAATCCGTCTCTTTTGTCCACTTTCGACCACTTCCGTCCTGATTTCTTGAGGGGAGGGTCTATGGGTGGGTAAATGTATGGGTTTTCGATCTAAATAAGCTTGCACAATTTACATGTAAACACAAAAAAGAGACGGCGGAAAAATATAGGGAGAGCTGCAGATTTCGTTTCTGCTCTGACAGCCGCAAGACCAGCCGAACGCTGTGAGTGTGTGTTAGAAATCAGGAATGGAGAGAGAACATTGTGCTTGGTACATTTTTCATCTTCAGAACAAACTTGGGTCTTAAAGCCAACAAAGTTAAAATCCCGCCTCACTAGCACGCTTCCCATAATGTTTACGCGTTAGATCAGTAGACGGAGAGTAGGTGTCTTTTGTGGCTGTTTGATTGGTAGTGTGCATTTTTATTTAATTTTAAACATTTTTACAGTGAACATGACATCAACATTTATTGATTCATTGGTGCATGTTAGTCCACTATAAACATTTTTGTCTTTATAATCTTTCATCAAAACCTGTATCCGAAAAAAATCCTTTTCAGCCCCCTGTTCTCCAACCACCTACACACATTTTGGTATGTAACCTCTTTTAATTTGGTTGTTAAAATCAGTTCCAGTTCTGGTGTTGTTATTGTTATGCCACTGCATGACTTCAGCTAACATCACTGATCGCAAAGAATCCAAGTCTAAAACATGGTCATTATTTAGTAGTAGCCGCCTTACTATGGTTCATATAAATTCAGTGGCATCTTTACGATTATTGATTACCTCAGAAATTCCATTTGATGAATAGACCACTGCATCAGGTGGGAACTCGACAAAGCATGTCATTAAACATGAATGAGGTCTTTGGTGTTGTCCATAGTCACGTGACACCTGCAACCGCACGTCGCCATTGTGCACTCTGTCACGTACATCTCTTTTTTCACTCGTTCGCCCAGCTGCTTGTGCGTTCAGAGCTCATTAAAGACCGTGTAGCTGCCTCTCATCTGAGCCTCCTTCAGCTGCTGTTTATCTCTCCTGTCAACGGCAGCACAATGAAACTTTCTTTCGGTTCTCTCTGCTTTTCCCAAAATAACTCTGTCATCTTATACTTGATGGTCTGTCCCAACTGTTTAAAGATACATTCTGTTATTATTTACTCACCCTCGTGTCGTTCCAAACCTATATGATGCACTAGAAGATATTTCGAGGAATGTTTTCCTTTCTTTTAAAACAAGGACCACAAGGTTTATAGAGAGAACAGCTTTCAAACTAAAAAAAGGACTGTAACATACTGTAACTGTAGTCCATTGTCGACTTGTATAGTAGATTCCAAGTTTTTTTAAGCCATTTATGTGTGAAGAACAGAAAAATAAATTAAATTATTCACTGCTAATCTCAATTGTTTTTGCATTTAGATTAAGAAATTATGCATTGACGCATTACTCTTTACTCTAATTATGCATTACTCACACTAAGTAATAACAAACAAAATTTTGGTTAAATGAAACTTAATTAAACCAACCCTCTTTTATGGTTTTTAAGGTGTTTATATATATATATATATATATATATATATATATATATATATATATAAATAAATACATATATACATATGTGTGTATGTATATATAAGTATATATGTATTTATTTATTATATATAAGCTATATATCATAGGGACAACGTTTATGTTTTATAGTAATGTGTGTATGTGTGTGTATATATATATATATATATATATATATATATATATATATATATATATATATATATATATATATATATATATAGGCTATATATACATACGCATACATCATTGGGTGGGAACATTTATTTTTTTATTGTTTTTACTACTTTTTACTAATATATTATTTATCACTGAAGCATATTTTGATGTACTGTGATAGTTTGAATTCTTTATTTTTTCAGTGGACTCTTATGAAAATATTTTTAATGAAATAAGACCAGATCTAGTTTTAGATCAAATTTAAACATCTATTTTAATCATTCTTTTTTTTATCTCTTTCTCGCCATGAATATAGCCGGGGTAGCTGGCATGGCGTTAAACTTTAAATAAACAATGTAATACATTATTTAGATATTTATAAAATTAATTACTTAACAACATGACGGTAAGTAAATAATGACATAACTTATTTTATCATGTTTGAAGTGGTTGCTTTAACATCCTTTCACCCCCATTTCTTTCTTTCTGTTTGCCTTTAAACTTGTTTATCTTGTACCTGACGTGATAAGAAGTGTACAGAAGGAAGTGTCTTTTCAGTGTTAGGAATCATTCAGGAACATTTTGATGTCTATCAGTAATGACAGCCCATCTGCAAGAACGGAAACAGGGTCTGGTGAACTTGCGACCCTTCTGGCCTTTGAAATGTCAGAGCTGAGTGATTTCTCAGCCAGAACTTGACAGCCATTTAAAAGAAAAGTTCACACTGAATTTGCGGGTGTGTTTGTGTGTGTGTACGGTTATATGTATGCTGTAACTCGTGTCAGCCGATAGCATGTGTTTTGTGTTTGTTCTGTCAGAGGTGGAGCTCTTAAAATTATCATCTTCCAACACCAATGACGCACAAATGACTCCGTGTACATGAATATAACTTGCTTGTGTACACATGATTTTGTTTGTCCTTGTGACATTATTTGAAGCTGAAAGTGATGCGCACTTCCAGTAAAACATTCGGTCATGTTGCTCAGTGCAAGCGCATTCATTATGTCCTGAATATTCTTGCTTCACAATTGTTGCTTCAACTCATGTTGCTATTGTTCATGCCATACAGCAGACCACTGAACTCATTTATAATGCAAAGCAGCTTTTCACATAAAGCAGATGTCGTGGTCCAGTTCTTGGTAGAATCACCAGGGTGTTTGCTTATTAGCTCAAGTCAAAACAGTTGTAAATAATAGAAACAGAATTAAATAATGCCATAAAAAAACCTTTAACATCCATTACACAAAATATATTTTTAGTGGAAAAAGTATCTACCATTCTTAGAATGTTCTTCATATTAAAAAAAAAAAAAAAGGTGGAACTGTTCAATGAAAGGTTCTTTAGCAAACCAACGATGGTTATTCTATGGCATCACTTCAAAACCTCCTTTTGGAATCTTTATTTTCTGAGGTAAAATCTACTGATCGTCACGCTCCAGTAATGTGTTTGTGTGTGTAAGTGGTTTATTGTGTGTCCTCGTGTGCACCGTGGAGTTAGTATCATAATTAAGATTAAGGCTGATCGCCAAGCTCAGGTATCACACTACACGTGTGTAAATCCCTTGATTGAATTGAACAGAACTGGGCCAGGTTATCAGTGAGGGGTCTGTCTAGGATGGGCATGTTCTCTGTGCCACCTGCTAAGAATACTCACCCGCTTTCCCTCGCCTCTAGTTCCTCTCTCTCTCACACACACTGGTGTTGTGTAGGTGAAGTGGATTCTAATGACCTGCCTCTTCAAGGAATGCCAGAACATTTCCTGCAAACATTGTAAATGTATAATTTAGTAATACACAATTTCAATATAAACATCTAGAATGGTTAATAGAAGTCGTTTACATTTGTTATTGAAATATTATGTGCTTTGAGGATTGAGGTAATTTAACGCTGTCTATCATGATGCTTTGCAGGCTCTGCTCTGGCTGCTCAGACTTTACCTGAAGGATCTAAGCTAGCTAGCTATTGCTAGCCTCTCCTAGTAGACTCCTACCCTACATATTATGTACATATACCTATAGGGCTGTTGAATGCTTGAATCCGATTGGTTGATAAAATTAATTATTTTCAGGGAAATGCACGGCTAAAGTAGTTCCAGGCAGGTCTTGACCGCATTACAGTTCCCTATCACTTCGCCAAATTACTTCAGTTATTTCAAAGGTCTTTACAGCCTACAACAGCAAAAGAACCAAAACCCACATGATTGACCAAGCAAGTAAGTATAGTAAACAATGGGATAAAATTACAAATTATTTCCATGTTTTTTTTTTCCCACACAAAATTAAGTTTTATGTACAGAAAGCACATTCTCTTTTTCTCCCGCTCAAGCGAACACGACACACACTCACACAGAAACGTGTTGTCAGGGCTGCTCTGACGATTTTATCGGTAAAATAGTTTAGCAACTTAAAAACTACAAGACATTTCTTACTAGCGATGTAACAACTGCTCTGTTCTTGAAACGTAGAGTTTCGCTATTAATATAGATGCTGCTGCTAAATACTATTGAGAGACGTAGAGACTGAGGTAATTCACACACGCTTACTCTCTCTCTCTCTCTCTCTCTCTCTCTCTCTCTCAACGGAGACGTGGGATGAGATGTGTAAGAAATTAGTCCTACACACACAAGAGCGTTTTAAGGACAAAAACCTGACAATTTTCTGAAATACAACATCTGAACAATGTCTGCAGGTGTGATAACCATAAACTGATAAATTGACTTGAATTATTGGGAAATAATCCACAACTGAGGTGGTAATGTTAAATCTCGGGTGTGCAACGGCCTGTCATCAAATCAGTTATTCCTTAAATACAGTAGGCTATATATGGTTGTTTGTGAGTGAGCTGTAATGAGATGAGTGTGTACTGTTGAGCATTCGCTCTCCATTGCTAGTAAGAGCCTCTTCAGAACAAACAGCACAAAAGAACCAGAGGCTGCATAATGTAAGCCAATGCTTCCTTTAATTAACACTGAGCTCGCTTTGTGTGGAGGGAGAGAGAGAGAGAGAGAGACTCTGACTCATCATGTTTAAATATCAATTCTTACATGAATTCACTTCATCTAACTAATCTACTCCAAACCTATAAGACCAAACAAAACACCTCCAGCACGGATCTTTAAAATTCTCTGTCCCTTTTAGCCTACTTGAGCTCTCCATATATGTTTCAGTCGTACACCGTGCCCTGATCAGACGTCATCTTCTTTTTATTATCTCATAAATTAGGTGAGGGTGGCCTTATGAGTGCTTTACGACTTGGCCGTATGACTTGGACTTCATAACGTTTTGCAAAACGAGTGCAGTTGAACAAAATGCAGTTCTTCTCAAATAAAAACACAAGTATACAGTACAAAGATTCCTTTTTATGTTGCCTAATGTTCACTTTTCTGACTCATCTGCCATTGTCAAAGCGAACAGACTAAAAGATGTTCAAAGGCTCCTGGGACTCTGAGACCGTGACAGCATCTGTGTCGTCTCCAGATCTCTGAGCTCAGGCTTTGATCCACCAGCGCTCCTCAGCTCCCTCCCCAACCCCTTCCAAACGCCTGTGCTGTTGATAGGAGTTTGTTTGTCTTCCGCCAGGTGGGTTTTCCTCAATTTAAACACTGTCTACACCTCAAACTCTGACACGTGAGACATCACAGCTTCTGGATGCAAGAACACTGAGTGAGGGTTTATGTAATCATTATTTTTAACCTACCCATGTACTGAAAAATGTTTGTGTCAATGTGTGGTTACACTAGACTTTGTGTTCCTTCCATCCATCCTTCCATCCACATACATAAAATCCATCAATCCTTCCTTCCTTCCTTCCTTCCTTCCTTCCTTCCTTCCTTCCTTCCTTCCTTCCTTCCTTCCTTCCTTCCTTCCTTCCATCCTTCCTTCCTTCCTTCCTTCCTTCCTTCCATCCACACACTTAAAATCCATCCATACAACCTCATTCCTTCCTTCCTTCCTTCCATCCACACACTTAAAATCCATCCATACAACCTCCTTCCTTCCTTCCTTCCTTCCTTCCATCCACGCACTTAAAATCCATCCATACAACCTCCTTCCTTCCTTCCTTCCTTCCTTCCATCCACGCACTTAAAATCCATCCATACAACCTCCTTCCTTCCTTCCTTCCTTCCTTCCTTCCACATACTTAAAATCCATCCATACAACCTCCTTCCTTCCTTGCATCCATCCATCCACAAACATAAAATCCTTCCTTCCATCCATCCACAAACATAAAATCCTTCCTTCCATCCATCCACATACTTAAAATTCATCCATCCATCCATCCACAATCATAAAATCCATCCATCCTTCCTTCCTTCCTTTCTTCCTTCCATCCATCCATCCACAATCATAAAATCCATCCATCCATCTTTCCTTCCATCCATCCATCCACAATCATAACATCCATCCATCCATCCTTCCTTCCTTTCTTCCTTCCATCCACAATCATAAAATCCATCCATCTTTCCTTCCATCCATCCATCCACAATCATAAAAATCCATCCATCCATCCACAATCATAAAATCCATCCATCCATCCTTCCTTCCTTCCATCCATCCACATACATAAAATCCATCCATCCATCCATCCTTCCTTCCTTCCATCCATCCACATACATAAAATCCATCCATCCATCTTTCCTTCCATCCATCCATCCACAATCATAAAATCCATCCATCCATCCATCCATCCATCCTTCCATCCACAATCATAAAATCCATCCTTCCATCCTTCCATCCATCCATCCACATACATAAAATCCATCCATCCATCCACACACATAACACAAGAATTAAAAACAAATAGCAGGATATCATATCATGTTGCCCACATTTGTTGCAGAAACCAAAGTTATTTCACATACACAAAGCCTAGTGTGAACGCACCTCACAATGTTGATTTGACAAAATGTATAGATTTTCAATATAGAGTCAATATTTGTTGTATTGTCATAGTCAAGTCACCTTTATTTATATATATAGAGACATAGTTTTAGGTTAAAACGTTTTTACAATATAATTCAGAAAACTGAATTATCAGCACTACAAAGAATCAACATATGAGTCACAGTAGAGAACTATCAGCATCACCTTCCTCAATTTCAGAAATTCTCAGGCTTGTGCCAAGTGGAGTCCCGTGTCTTACTTCAGACGTACATCTTTAAGACTCATTTAAGGAATCAGAGTGAATCCTCTTAAAATATCATTGAGCCATGTCACTGCTACCTCCCACTCCCAAGTTTTTTTCAACTATTTAGTTTACTTTTGTTCAGCAAGGATGCATTAAATTGATGGAAAGTGAAGATTTTTCTTTACTTATTTTTTTAAGGCAATCGGTTTGCATGTTTTTTAAAGTAAGGTTAACTTATTAGATTTTACAGTGTAATAAATGTTTCCTGCGCAGCAAATCATCATATTAGAATGATTTCAGAAGGATCATGTGACACTGAAGACTGGAGTAATGATGCTGAAAATTCAGCTTTACCATCACAGGAATAAATTACATTTTAAAATATGTTCAAATTAGAAAATAGTTATTTTAAACAGTAATAATATTTCATAATATTGCTGTTTTTGCTGTATTTCTAATCAAATAAATGCAGTCTTGGTGAGCATGAGAGACGTTTTACTGACCCCAAACTTTTGAACGGTTATTTTGCTGAAATGCTTATTGTGCATGTGTTTGAATGAAAAATATCAAATATTATATGGAGCATCACTTACTAGAATTCAACACCAAATGGAAAGAAAAGAGCCGCTCAGCTCGCAGTTCTCAGACGTTTTTTAATCTTTTGATTTAATAAAATAATAGCCCATTTTAAATGGTTTTGCATATAATAATATGGAAAAATAATAATTGTGGGTTTTTTTCTATGAAAATTGTAAAATATTGTAGCTATTTTAATAAGGTGATGAAAATGACCCAGTTCAACAATTGTATCTGGAGTTATTGTATAAGAAAAATGCATGTTGACTGTTGTGTATGTTAAAAGTATAATAATTCCAATTTTTACAATATTTATTAAACGGTTTAATATTAATTAAAAACCATTAACTTGCACATGCTTCATATATGATGTCTAAATTTTATATATTAGATACATAAACTGTTGTTTGGTGTAGTATCATAATTGTGCACCTGTAAAATGACAGGCTTATGCTCTTATAATATTTGATTTTTCATTTGCAGAGAGACTTGAGGACAGACTTTTTGGTCTCCTGTAGGCGTTTTTGTTCTTAACTCCTGCCAGTGAAGCGGCATCTCCTCACACACAGATCTTTTTTTGTGTGTGCAGAACGTCAAAGAGAATATGAAAAGGTACATCTCTCGTATGAATATCCCCATGACGTGAGAAGCTGCTCATTTTCCATTTGCTGTCAGGAGGAAGATTAACTCTCCACCCCTCCTCTCCCTTTTCAGGTCCTCATAAATAGCAAATCGCAGTCTCATTGTAGTACAACAATTGTGGCGCATACGACTGACAAGCTCGTTTAAATAATAAGAAACACCAGCATGTACTCAACTAAAAGCGAGGGACCGCGCAGAGGAAGATCTTTTGACTCCATTAACCTTGGTCTGACTTTGGAAGAGAAGCAACTTAACAATGAGGTAAGCGCTTTCTCCCATCACTCAGAACATTTTTAACTTATTTGGTCAATTTGCATATTTTTTTAAATTATATTATCTACTCGGGTGAGATTTCAAGTTCTCAACAGGTGAGAGACCCCAGATAATAAGCAAAAAAAAAAAAAAAAATTATATTATTTAAGTCTACTTATAATGCCAAATTTAGATTTCTAGGAAGCATAGAGCATGGAGGAAGCTGAAGGTTACAGGTACCGTGATGCGCCACTGTGCAAGTGTGGGAAAGCTCTCCGCTCAGTTTTACATCTAACATATCAATGTTTGATGCTGTTAGCAAGACACGTTCCAATCCTCCATGCACCAAATCTAAAGATGCATCAAATTAAGTACACTTAACAGAGATGTGCGTGGAAGAGTGATTAATTGCAGCCTAATCCTAGTGTTAGATTAAAACAAGAGGGCGCTAATAATAGGCTTCCTCGCTCTCCAAATGAGATTGTTTTAAGACGACAGACACTGGCCTGTCTTTGTTGAAGCGAGACGGTGAATCGCAGGACTCTGAGCCCTGTCACGGTCAATGCACTAATGCTGTCTGGGATCCTGCTGACGGGAAGACGAGGACAGGGACGATTACTCTGTCACATGCGTGATAAAAGAAACATGGTCAGTAGACGGCAAGCTTTGGGGTCGCTTATAACTGCTAGTTTGCATTGGTAACACTTTACAATGAGGTTCATTAGTTAACAGTAGTTAATGTATTTACTAAAATGAACTAACAATGAGCAATACTTTTGTTACAGTATTTATTAATCTTTATTAATGTTAGTTCGTCAAAATCCAGCTGTTCATTGTTTGTTCATGTGAGTTCACAGTGCATTAACTACTGTTAACAAATACAACCTTTGATTTTAATAATGTATTAGTAAATGTTGAAATTAAT
>NC_137144.1:22827136-22919822 GCF_949319135.1 Squalius cephalus
CACCATCTAGAGAGATGATCTATTCCCTTTTCTTCCAGCATGCACTGTCAGGAAACGCCAGGATCTTGCCCTTTGACCCCAACGTGACATCCAAACAGGAGTGTATCATCACCACCTTTCAGGATGTCTACTTTGTTTCGGACACCTTTGAGGAAGCAAAAGTCAAAATGAGGTGTGTGGGCAATCAAAAACAATGACTAATAAAATTAATAATTAAAAATGAAGTATTTACTGCATATCTCATCTGAGTATTTAGCCCAAAAGTTTCATCAATAAATTAACCTTGTGCATTTGAAATGAATCTTTTAGAGAGTTTGCAAAGACCATCAAGCGGCCATTCTCGGTACGCTACAACCCGTACACGCAGAGCGTAGACGTTCTGAAGGACACGGCCAGCATCAACAACGTGGTGGAGGAACTAAGACATGAGTTGGACATCATTGGAGATGCACTTAGCAGGCTAAACAAACAGTTAGGAGTCTGAAAACTACATTTCCCAGCAAATCGTCCATTTCTTCATGCTCACTTGTTTGGTCAAAGTGCTTCTCTTTCCAAATAATGTATGGCATGAATAATATGTCATGCTGTATGTATGTACCTACCAAACGAAGTCAAATCCTCATGTGTCTGTTTATATTATTAGTTTGATACTTGATAACTTGTTTGATTAAATATGTGGCTCAACAATGAAGCTAAATGCTTGCAAGTGGACTTCTTGTATTATATGTGAGATTTCTACTTGATAAGGTGGTATTTATGCAAGGTGACCACAATGGTTATGGTTGTGCAAAGTTGATGTCTGCTGATTTCAAATTGGCACCTTATGTTTATTTAAGAGATATTGTCTGATAAATATTTTAGTATACTGATTTACTTTATATTTCATTTGTGCGCAGTATATATATATATATATATATATATATATATATATATATAGTTTTTTATCATTGTGAGTCTATGAAATATTCAGTATTTTTAGTGTTATTGACAGATGTTTCTTGATTTAAAATGGATGTCTACATGGAGTAGGACATGGAGGTTAATCTTTATTTATTAAAAATGCATGTAAATGTTGCATTGGACATGAAAGAATATTTTTTACAAATTTACTTTAACTTAATTAACAAGAATGCTTAGCGTCTATATAATTAATTAAAAACTCAGAATGTCAAGTTTGTCAGTATCAGTTCAGGTTTAAAGTATTGAGAATTGTATTGATAAAGATTATATATTCATATGCTTATAACAAAAAATAAATCATTGTTTTTTACTTGTAAAAATAAATAAATACCGTTTCTTCTTTTCTTTCTTCTTTCTAGCTAATGTTCTAACGTGCGAACAACCGTGTTCCTCCTCGGGGGCGCTTGTCGGCTCAAAAGCCGAAATCTCTAGCGATCGCTATTCAAATCTCAGGACATTAGTTGTCTAATTGGAGACATAAGTAAAACCTTTTATTACTGTAATTCTATGAGTGCAGTGATAGGTACCCGATAAACACATGGAAAGCGGATCCAGTAGTATCTGTAAACTGTTTCTTTTTTTAAACACGCATTATCGTTTGAGCATTAAAGTAACGGATACCACGTGACCTCTACGTCTACACGCGGGTTTTACTGTAGATGCCCTACTGGATTTTAACCACAAAGATTTGAAATATGTAGATGATGAGTATACTTGGAATATCTGCACAAAGTTGGGTGTTGTAATATGCTTTTATTATTAACTTTTTTTAATTATTTTTGTAGGCTTCATATGTTTTTTATTTATTTTGTTTTTTATGTTTTTTTTTTATTAAAGTTTATTTCTTCAGAGGTATTAATGTTGATTTTTTTTCTCTTCCCCAGTTTACTGTTATTATCAAAGTCCCTTTCGGTATATAAAGTCTTTGTTATTATCCCGTTTTTATATGGTATGACTGAGTGAGTCATTTTAGCACTCTCTTATGGTCTATCTATGATTTTCTGTTATATTATTGTACTTAATTTCCTTGCCTTTGAATAATATCATCCTTTTTGCTACTTGGTTGTGACTTGTATTTAATTTGTATTTATACAATATATAAAATAAATATAAAATATAAAATGTTTGTTTTAGAAATAGAATTTCATAATTATATTATTGAATTACTTGTCTTAATATGTAGGCTATATGTAATATGTATTTGTAATTTTTTTTTAATCAAATATAAAAAGCATATAATATTATAATACTTTAATATAATATTTTTACTAGGGCTGTCAAACGATTAATCGCGATTAATCGCATCCAAAATAAAAGTTTGTGTTTACATAATATATGTGTGTGTACGGTGTAAAATTATTTTCTATATATAAATACACACACATGCATGTATATATTTAAGAAATATTTGCATGTATATACTGTGTATATATATTTATATTATATATAAATATTTTATATATAAATAACGCATTTTTCTTAAATATATATATATATGCATGTGTGTGTATTTATATATAGAAAATAATTATACTCCATACACACACATATATAATGTAAACACAAACTTTTATTTTGGATGCGATTAATCGCGATTAATCGTTTGACAGCCCTAATTTTTACTTATTATGTATATGTGTTTATTTGTTTTAAATATTGAACATGAATTTAGTTTTTTATATCAAATATAAAACATTAGTATTTAATTTTTTATACAAGCTCGGATGGCAATATTTGCAAAGCCACATATGGTGATGAAAATTATCCCAAAAAGACAGAGGATTGGATTATGTGCAGTATTTCTTTATTATTATTATTATTATTTTAAAAAGAGGAATCTTCATAAACATTTCTTCTTATAGGCTAATTTATTGCACACAGGCTAAATTTCATTTCTTTTCTTGTCAATACAGCCAGTGCAAGTGAATGCCTCCCACTGATCTATATAATGAGTCATTAGAAGATATAGAAGATAGTCATTAGAAGAAGATTCCTCTTTTTTAAATTTAAATTTATATGAAATAAATGAAACCCAATACAAAATATTGTGGACAGGTGAGGGAGGGAGGGAGGGGTGGAAAGAGGGTGAATCACCCCTCCTTTAAAAGAATGATTTTTATTATTTTTGTTGTTGTTGTTTATATTGTTATTGTGTATTTAATTAATTGGGCCTACATTTGAATAACACTTAAATGTGTTTGAAGTGTCCCAGTTTACCAATAAAACAAGTTTGACAGTAGCGCCTGGAAAAATGTGTGTTTGAGGAAGAGTCATCCAATCTGTGATTAATGTTTCTTTCTTTTTTTATTATGTATAGTAGAATAGAGCTCTTAACTTATTTAGAATAGTATCATAAGACATTTGGATCATAAAAAAAAAAAGATGCAGAAGGTAAATTATCAGAAAGTGTCCAACTATACAATTATTTAATAATTGTTATACAATAAAATTGATTTATTATTGTAATTGTTATTAATATTCTAATTTAAATATCATAATATATAGTTAATTGTCTTAATAGCTATATATATAATAGTATTATGTTTTAACAAATATAGATAAAAAATATTAAAACATATATTTGAAATTATAATTCGATATTAAATAATTTTTTTATACTAAATAGAATATTTTAATAAAATGCGTGACTTGTATTTAATAAAATGTCACAAAAATAAATATTTAAATGAGCAACTCCCGATCCGCTAAGCCCCGCCCACTTTGGGAATGCATCGTGTTAATGCATTTTATTAGCATTCTACCCACTAATATTTCTGGAAAGCAGTGACGTTTCATGATTTTATGGCGATGTCATCAATTTGCGCCTAAATCTGATGGAGGGAACTCAGCTGTCAAAATGTGTACTTTACACGTGGGTAAGTTTTATTTAGACTACTTTTCATTACACAAAGCTTGCAAACAGTATTGGTACCAGTCTACAATCCTTATATCCACGATAATACGCAAACTTGTAACAGTATAAATTCAAATAAGCAGTCTCAAATAATTATAGCCCACAAAAATGAGCAATAAAGCGTGATTTTGTACCGCAGGGAGCGAACAGCTCCGGGCAGCTGGGACAGGGACACACGGAAGATCAAGCCGAGCCGCGGCGTGCACACGGCGGACTGCAGGCAGAGCAGGTCCGCTGCATAACCGGAGGAGGCGGGCATTCGGCTGTCATCACTGGTTAGCTGGCCTATAACACTATTAAAAATAATAGATATTAATGCCAACACTCTGAAAGGACACGTCGTTCGAATTAGTAAAATAATCCTCAAACTGTTTCTGTATTTGCTGACCTTTTATTTATGGATCAATATCAATAGCGCGCTCTAGTGGACACGTTGAAGTATGACAACAACATTTCTCCACCCAGAGTCAGGTGACCTGCTGATGTGTGGACACAACCACAAAGGTCAGTTAGGGCTCAGTCACACTTCAGAGGTCATAACCTTTCAACCCTGCCCTTTGTCTGGGTGTGGAAGAGTTCAACAGGTGTCCTGTGGTTGGGACTTCTCTATTATCCTGACAGGTGAGTGGTTGGGTCATAAAAATCCATACTCGTATTCATATTCTGAATGATAAAAGAGCATGTGGATATTGCAGACATCAGTAATATTGAGTTTTTTTTGTATTATTAGATCAAGTGCTCTTAGACCTGCCTATTGAGACTTCCTCTCGTTTAATTGAGTGCTGAATAACTGACATCTGATCTGTGTCTGTCAGGTGACGGTCAGGTCTTGGTGTGCGGCTCCAATGCTTTTGGACAGCTTGGTGTCTCACCAGGGATATCACACTCAGCAGAACCTTTACATGTGAAGGTGGGAACTGAGACCATAGTGAGACTCTTGCATAATTGTTGTTTTTATGTGTGAGGATTGAAATAAAGTCATGCTATGTTGTGTTTGCAGACACTAAATGAGCCGGTAACTAGTGTGGCTGCTGGCCTCAGACATGCATTAGCAAGTACAGGTATTACTTGTGGCTATATAAAATAAATATCAAATCTATACATTTGTTTCAAGTAAAATGTTATAATTAACATGATATTTTTCTAATTATTATCATTTTAAATGTTATAATATGTAATTATTTGTTTTGAAATGTATACATGTAAAAAAGATTCAAATACTAAAAATAAATATAGATTTTTATAATAATTTTATATTTAATTGTATACTTATTATTTAATTATTATAAATAACTTAAATATAATACTTTTTACTTATTTTGCTTAGTTGATATATATGTATATTTGTTTTAAATACTGAAAAAAGCTAAATACTTAAATTTATATTTAAAATTCCAATTATATATTAGTTATATTGTAATATTATTTGTTTTAAATATTGAAAAAAAAATTATTGTTATATTATAATTGAATAATGTACATGTATGTAAAATATAAAATATGTTTAATTATTTGATTTATATTTGTTTTAAATATTGAAAATAAATATAAGTTTTTATATCAAATATAATAAAGAATTATATATAATTAAATTAATTATATAATTATAATTAATTAAAAATAATAATAATTAATGTTTTGTTTAGCTTGGTATATGTATATATTTGTTTTGAATATAAACATTGAAACATTTTTTTAAACATTTTACTTTTAAAATTCTAATTACATATTACATATATTTTAATATTATCATTTTAAATATATAAAATAAATAAATAAGTGTTTAATTATTTATTTAATAATATAATTAGATATTAAATATATTTTAATTCTATAATCAACTTTTAATTGTGTGTTTTTGTATGTGTGTGTGTGTGTGTCTAAAGCTTCAGGTTGTGTTTATCAGTGGGGAACTGGCCTGTCGAGTCACGCTAAGAGAATGTTGAGTCCCCAACCTGTTCCTGCGCATCTGTCCTCTAAAGAGCCCTGCCTTGTCCCGGGTAACATACACACACACACTTGCTCTTAAAGCTAAATCAACCTCACAACACCAGATACACGAGATCTTACTCCTTTTTATTACTTTACCTCATGAATGTCTGTGAAATGATATATTTAATTTAGTCATGTATCTCTAGCACTTTCTGATCCTCAGGGTTAGATCATGTGACCCCACAGAAGGTAGTTGCAGGCTCCGCCCACTGCATTTGTTTGACCGGTGAGAGTATTTTTCAAAGAAATCAAACTGATTAGTCAGGATAGAGATGAAAGATCGTAGAGTCTCACCGAAGAATTTGAATCCCATATCTCTACAGTGAAAGGTGACGTGTTCCTCTGGGGCAGCAATAAACATGGTCAGCTGGTCAGCGAGAGTCTCTTCCTGACACTTCCTGTGGCGTTGGATCGCTCTCTGCTGCGGGGCGAGAGAGTGACCCACGTTCACAGCGGCTGGACGCACCTCGTCACAAAAACAGGTGAGTCACACTACACAAGTCTCACACATTTCTTGATTTTCTTGAGATACTGTTTTCAATATATGATGTATTTACAGAGAGTGGCCGGGTCTTCACATGGGGCAGATCCGATTACGGACAGCTGGGATGGACCAATCAGGGTACGGAAAAAGAGCCTGACGATTCAAACAGCTCTGGCCAAACTATAAGCCGCCCCGTCGAGATTAAAGCTTTATTTGGAGCAACACAGGTATGTTATCAGCCATATACTGGGGTAAAAGCATCCATACACTGTAAAGTAGACATATATTGTTTAGTAATAATAATAATTCGAAGTGAATTGACTACAACCGAATTTAACTGTGGCAAAATCACTGCACTGCTTTTCATGGCTTATTGTGAAGTGGTAATAAATGCAGTTTGATAAAATATACCAATGTTCAATAAATAATAATTAGAATTATCAAATAAATATGGAAGGCCATTTCTGCCACATACAAAAATCATGCTTTGGTAAATCATAATTTTGAGATGAGTAAATCATAATTATGTCATTAAAAAGTCAGAATTATTAGATAAATGTCAAAAAAGTCAAAATCATAATCATAATAAAAAGGTGAAATTATGAGGGGAAAAGTCAAAATTATGAGACAAGAAGTTGAAATTGTGAGATCAAAATTGTGATGTACTAACTCATATTATGAGATAAAGTCCAAATTAAAAATGTAAATTATGAGATCAATCAAAATTTTGATATACTAAGTCACATTATGAGATTAATTATGAGAGTCAAAATTATGAAATTAAAACATTTAAATTATGAGATAAAAAGTCAAAATGATGGCAGTCTTAATCGTAATTATGAGATAAAAGGTTGCAATTATGAGAAGTCAAAATGATGGCAAACTAAATCATAATTATTAGATAAAAAGTTGATATTATGATATACTAAATCATATTATGAGATAAAAAATTTAAATGATGAGATAAATCAAAATGATTATGTACATGAAATGATGAGATAAAAAGTCAAAATGATGGCAGTCTTAATCGTAATTGTCTGATAAAAAGTTGCAATTATGAGAAGTCAAAATGATGGCAGTCTTAATCGTAATTATTAGATAAAAATTTGATATTATGAAATACTAAATCATATTATGAGATTAAAAATTTAAATTATGAGATTAATCAAAATGATTATATACATGAAATTATGAGAAGTCAAAATGATGGCATACGAAATTGTAATTATGAGATAAAAATGTGAAACTATGAGTTAAAGTCTAAATTATGACACTAAGTCATAATAAAATTATGAGATAAATCTAAATTATGACATGCTGAGTCTTAATTATGAGTTCAAAAGTTGAAACGAATTTTGATGTCATAATTTTTGCTTTTTGACATAATTTTGACTTAGTATATAATAATTTAGACTTTTTATCTAATAATTATCATTATGAATCATGTCATAATTATGATTTACCAAAGCATGATTTTTCTTATGTAGAGGAAATACAAAATGTTCTTCACTCATAGGCAGGATAATGCAGCATAAAGCAGTCTTCCAGTAGGGGGCGAAAACACACTGTACATTCCCACAATTCTTTCTCACATCTGCCCAGAGACACGCGTTGATGAGATCTGAAGGTCATCACTTGTCTTATACCGTAGAGAATGCAGCATCTGTGCGTGTCCGTATTGAAGAGAAAGACTCAATGACAGTGTGTTATGCTCAATCTCAGATGAGTCACCGAACCTTGAAATCAAAGATTTGGCATTTACGTCTTTTTGCATTGGTTCTTCAAGTTCAAGTTGGTGCACAGAGGGACGTGTTGTCCAGACTGTGAAACATATTTCTCTATGTCAGATCTCCTTGCGTGACTTTGTTTTGTGCTCTCACCACTTTCTGCCAGGACGATGGACCATGGATGTCATTTTTAATCCTCAAAAGTTGCTTACGCTTCTACAATATCCCGCACTAGCGACCCAGGCTTAAAGGAATATAGTTCTGTTATCATTAACTCTACTTTCATTCTCCTGTGGAACACAAAAGGAGATTTTAAAGAGTCATACGATGGCTTTGTGCGACAAGCGTCGTTATCGTTGACTAAAACGTTTTTGTCAAAGCTGAAATAAAATATAAATATTAAAAGAAAAACTTAGAGACGACAATTTTAAAATGATGCCCTGGAAACTGAAAACTAAAACTGAAATAAAAAATAAATAAACTATATATTTATTTATTTTACTATTTAAATATTTTACTATTTAACTATTTAAAACTACTAAAAATGCTGAAAGCACGTAACAAAATTACTAAAAATTAAACTATAAAATATATAAATAATACTAAAATAAGACAATGTCTGGAAATTAAAATATTATGAGCTGAACATTGATTTGTTCACAGTTAGATATGCGAACAAATCCATTAGACCAATTTTGTGAACCGGATCATATCTTGAACATTTCTGACTCAAAAGAGCAATTTAATGACAAATTGGTACGAACACTCTTAAGAGAGCTAGGGCTAATATTAAAATATTTAATCAATAATGCCTCATATTTTAGTGGAATATATTGTATGAGTCATATGGGCAACTTTTATGATACATTTATGCTGCTTTTGTGTTCTTCTTGAATCTTAAAAGTCTCAAGGTGCGTCCCAATTCATGTACTTATGCTCTATTCTATGACGTTTTGTAGTATAAATAGTGTGAGTAGTGTGGGGAAAGTACTCTTTAAAAACCCAGATGATGCACTTAAAGGGATAGTTCACCCCAAAATGCAAATTTGCTGTTAATTTACTCACCTTTAGTCCATCCAAGATAGGTTTTTTTTTCTCTGATGACTCTGATGATGAATAACAAATAAACGTATAAAATTCATACACTACACAATTGAGTACATAGTGTATAGTGCGTCATTTGGGACACAACTTCACTAAGCCTTTAAAACCATAAATTGTACTAGTACGTTTTTTTGCACCAGTGACAGTCTACATTGTGTCTAAACTGTTGTTTAGACTTCAGATCAATTGTTCCCGCCCCCAAAGGCCTAATGGCCAATCAGGGGGGAGTTAGCATCTTCACTGGCTCCAGACTGTAAGATTTCCTATCCGT
Organism: Squalius cephalus; assembly: GCF_949319135.1. Taxonomy (NCBI): domain Eukaryota; kingdom Metazoa; phylum Chordata; class Actinopteri; order Cypriniformes; family Leuciscidae; genus Squalius; species Squalius cephalus. Next base: position 22,836,589 of record NC_137144.1, read on the forward strand.
AGATGAAACATTATACTGTGTTCTACAAATGACTGTGTTCCTTCCTGGATACAGAGTAACTCCCAGTAATGGGTGGTGTAATTTCTTAAAATGAGTTTGTTCACACGTGAAGGTGCAGTCGACAGTCAGTTTCACACTTGCTCCCGGAGCGCTGGAGTCCTGCCGTGTGTGTGTGTGTGTGTGTGTGTCTGAGTTCCCACAGTGCACTGCTGTACTTGAGGCTTCATCACAGTGCCTGAACATGTCTGTGTGGGACACCTCGTCCTGTTCTTCATTATCAAAGGCACATGGGTACAACGGGATCTAAAAATATAGCTCTCGGCACTGACTATCTCAGTGTTCTATATTTTATATTCAGAAAATATGTTTTATAATTCATTTTATAATATTAATAGTAAATTATCTATATTATTTAGTGTGTGTATGTATGTATATATATATATATATATATATATATATATATATATATATATATATATATGTGTGTATATATATATATATATATATATATATATGTGTGTATATATATATATATATATATATATATATATATATATATATATATATATATATATATATATATATGTGTATATATATGTGTGTGTGTGTGTATATGTATATGTACATGTGTGTGTGTTCTGATATAAAGTTTGTATACATTTAACATATATGTGTGTGTGTGTGTTTTAAAATATAACATAATATAATAAAAATTGTATTTACTTTGTTTATATTTCACTTCTTACAAATTATAAATATGTAATTATATTAATGAGATATATATGTGGTATTAAATAATTAATTAAATCTATAGAAGCCTTTTTACTTTATATTTATATTTCACTTTGCATTTTATGATGTTAATTTTAAATAATATATAATATAAATGATTCATATATGGTATTAAATAATTAATAGTTAATTAAATTGAATATATTATTAATTATATGTTACCTAATATTAATTATGTGTGTGTATTTTAAAATAACACAAAAAATAATAAAAAATATTTATGCTTTATGCTATATATATATTTATATATATATATATATGTATATACATATATATATATATATATATATATATATATATATATATATACATATATATATACATATATATAATGGGACCCATATACATATACATATATATAATGGGACCCATATAATAATGGCAGGTTTTATTGCTATTAGACTTTCTATCTCAAGTATACTTAATGAAAGTTCATTTAAAGGAGTAGTTTGGTCAGAAATGTAAATTATTACTAATATTAAATATTAATATCTAATATGAATTATTAAAAATTATATCATTTATTTATCTTCATGTCATTCTAAGCACAAATACTATTTATATATAATTTATACTATTTATATTTAAATGGTTAATTTAATATTCTTCATTTGTTATTAAATATTCTTTTTTTATTTTTTTATTAGTTGTATTATTTCATGGGAATGAGATTTGGTTGGTCTCTTTGTGTCTGCATGTTCTAGCGCTCCCTGCTACTGATCTGACAGCAGTCCTCCATGGATTGTCCTCTGTCTGAAAGCTGTTTTGACTGGCTGTGTGTTGTTTTTGTGTGGCGTGGGGTCAGCTGGGGACGCTGGCTGGATGGGGTTGTTTTGTTGGTGATGGTGAGAGAAACAGACTATATCAGGACAGATCGTGGTTGTGGAGTGTGACAGGAGGCTCCTGCTTTTGTTTATATCTGCAAAAGACCTCGCTTTGTACCAGTTGACACAAAGTCCACAGCGGATGCCAGCAGAACGTCCTTGTGCATCACCCATAACAATCAACATTGATATTTAATTGCTATGAATTGTATTTATTATCTATTTAAATGACCATTACATCACCATCTCATATTTTTTATGGTTTCAGTATATCATTCATATATTTTGTTTATAACTGTATATATATATCCATTTGAAGCAATATTAAAATGTTTAATTTAAGAAACATTCTGTAACTTATTCTAAATATTTAAAATTAATACAAAATTAAATACATTTCATAGTTAATTCTAAATTAAAATAATTGTTTTGTTTCTAACTATATGTATGTACATTTAAACCATATTAAAAAGTTGAATAAAAAATGTGTTCATATAATACACAAGTGCTTTACATAAAAAAGATTTAAAATAATCATAAAATAATAACAAAACAGATGCAATAAAAGCAAAGAATAGAGAAAATGATTACATTTATTTGAAATGTTAACTTTTAATAATAAAAAAGGATATATAAATGCATAAAAATATTAAATAAATCATTACATATTCTATATATTATTCAGCATTTATAAATAAAAATATTACAGTTGATTTTAAATGAAAATAATTATTTTTCATTTCTAACTGTATGAATATCCATTTAAATCAGTACTCATATTAATATAATGCACAATTTAAGAAATATGCTGTAAATGATTCTAAATTAATAAATAAATAAACGGAAGTATTCTAATATGATACAATATATAATTTAAATTTACAAACATTTATAGATTATTCTCAATTAATAAATAAATTAACAAATTCTACATATTATTACAAATTAATTATAGCAAATTAATAAATTATTCTAAATGTTTTTCTCGTGCTTACAGCTGTGTTATGTCTTCCAAAGTCGACTCAAATACAGAATACAATACAAATACAGAAAGGTGGATTTAGGTTTAGGTTTATATATATATTTGATTGGTCATTAAACGAGAAGTTTCAAGGTTCTTTGAGGCCCACCAGCTCTGCTGCCATTTCCCATGATGCACCGATATAATTTCCACTAATACGAGCGTGTTTGTGTGGACGGCATCCTCCCAGCTCTGGCAGACAGCATTAGCGATGTGTTTTTATCCACTAGCAGCCCATTTCCTCTGCGTAATGAGCTCTGATCACCAAACATTAATAAACCAACCAGAGACGCCCAGTCACCCACTCACATCCTCACTGGTTGTCATGGTAATGGACATATGACTCCAGCATCGAGGCCGGTTGTGTGTTTGTGCATCTCTGCACAGCTGAATGTTTAAATCACTCCCCTCGTACCCGCTTCCCAGCAGGGAATGTTCGATTCAGACATCCCGACTTCTGTCACATGTGATTCTATGTGTGACATGAGTCAAACTGAGGTCTGTCAGCGGTTATTGTGTTTGGACTGTGAGCATGTAAGAGCATGTAATAGGTGTTTCTCACAAATTTCTCCCTGTTTTTTTGCAGATCGCTTGCGGATCTGAACATAACTTGGCTGTTGTGGGTGAGTACAGTGTGCTTGGGTGTTTTTTATGGCACAGGAAATTGAAGGTTTTATTATAAACATGCATGACTCTTTGCACAGATTACTCAGGGATTATGTTAGTAATGTATGCATTATGTAGTCTCCATGGCAACACCTGTTGTCTTCATGTATCTGATGGCCCATAACAGTCATTGGCCAATGCCTCCGTCACACACTCTTAGACCTGAGTACTGAGAGTCAATCACTGAGCTCATCAGAGAAACTAACGTCAAGCTGTGATGTGCATGAGATGCACGAAATCAGGGGGGTTTCTGTTTTCTGTGAGTGAATCCCTCAAATAACATGTTCAGGTCATAATTCACAAAAAAAAGTGGTGTCAAATCGATTAATCGCGATTAATCGCATTTAACATAAATGCGTCGCTGTGTGTGTGTGTGTGTGTGTGTGTGTGTGTGTGTGTTCTTTCCAATACACACATATATATTTACAAACTTTTGCATTAGATTATTAATCACGAATAACGATTAATCGATTTGACAGCAATTTATCTATTTAGTATAAAATGAAGCCATTATTATCATGACAAAAGCATATTTCCCCCCAATATTTCTTAACTGTAATGCATCTGAATGTTTTACTTTAGTGTTTGCCATCATCCTTAATAATGTAATATTTATTTATTGCTTGATTTTGTATAAAATGAAGCCATTATTTTGACAATCAAGCAAATTTCCCTTAAATTCTTTTTACTGTAATGCATGTGAATGTTTTACTCTTGTGTTTGTCATAATCTTAAATTATGATATTTATTATCCACTACTAATACAAATTATTTTTAATAAAAGTATTACATTTAATATATTTAAAATATATATATTTTAAATTTATTTAGCTAGCATAAAACTTACATAGGAACATAGGATGATGACAAACACTGTGTGTGTGTAATATATACACACACACACACACACAAACACATATATATTCTTTATAGGTTTCCTGACTCCCAGCAGATTCTCTCTTGCACCGAGGTTCATCACATATACAGTTGCCATGGCAATCATTCTACAGTATCTTTAGGTGTAAAGTAGCTTATTATGGGATGTGACTGCTCTGACATTGAGCCGGGGGAGAAAAAAGACAGGATTAAAGAAGAGTAAGCCAGCATTTTGAGATTCCACTAAGACTGATGGCCAGAATTAACTCTGGAACCAGCTCTGGCTTCTGTACTTTTGAGACTTCAGTGTCTGGATTTCAGTAATAGGACATTTTCAGCACTACGTCTTTAGCATTAGTAGAGATGAGTATCTGTTGCTGGAGTAATTAAGCCTCCGCTCCATGCTGCGATCTTTAGCGTATCATAGAAGGATGCTGGGAATTAGTCTCTGTGCCTTTGTGCAAGGGCATCAGAGGGAAATGAGCAATTACTGAAAAAGAATATGAAGTTAGGGTTAGTTAGATGTAATAGAAGCTATTTCTATTTCTTTGCATTTGTTAATTCCCCAACAAGTTAAAAAAGTAACACCATTGACTAATTGCAGTTCATGCAGTGTTTGAAACGTATGCCTTCTTGCTGTCTTTGCCTCACATTACTGTAATATTATTCTGTTGTATTTTATCTCAAAGTCAAAAGGAGAGATGAGAATTAATATTTTGCATAAAAAAACAATGCCTTCTTAGATCATTAAAGGGATGGTTCGGAGTAATTTCAACCACGAGCCAAACACCCCCCAGAAGACTTTTTTCCCTTGGTTGAACATTATTAAAATTAGAGCTTATTTAGAGAAATCAACCGGATGGCTTAGTGCAGGCACTAATGGATCCAAGGTTGTATCTCGTAAATTACCCCACTAATAATGCCCAGAATGGTACCAAACTTCTACAGTAGTACAAATAGGTTCTGTACTCATAAAACGAGGCATTGGAAAGTTTGTAAGTACATCAGGAGTTTATTTAAGTAACACTTGCCTGATGGCTCATGCTACTGCTAACCCGGACGTCGACATCACTTCAGTGATTTGAGAAAAGCACGTGAAAGTCCTGATAGAGAGCGATGCATAAGGATGTAGTGTAACGACGCCCACTTCCAGGAATTCACTAATATTTCGTTTGTTGTATCAGTTTGCAACAATTATTAGTTAACACTAAGTTGTCAACACCTCGAAAAAATTATACATTTTTTGGGATATACCAAAAATACCTGTTGACTTATACGTGCATTTCCCAAATAACGGAAGTGAACTCGACGTCCAGGTTAGCGGTAGCTAAGTTTGGGGGGGGGGGGGGGGAGGTGTTTGGCTCGAGGTCATGGTGCAAAGGACCCTAGGTTGAAATTACTCCGAGCCATTCTTTAAGACTTTTTGCATTATTATTATTATTATTATTATTATTATTATTATTATATTGAAGTATTCTCGGCCCCAAATTCTCATTACCATCGTGCAAAAAATATATATTTGTACATTTAGTTGCCTTCGCTGTCTTTTTATATCCTGTCCCTTGTTTGTGAAGGGCGATGATATCTTCTCTTAACTTTTTGGACCTGCATGCCATATTTCTTTTTGGACCTTCTTTTGACTAACGTGCCATATTTCTAACATGCACTCTAAGTGACAGTCAACAAACCTAGCCAGTTCAGGTATTGCATGTGTTCTAGCTCAAACACACCTGATGCAACTAATGAAGCCATTGATTAGTTGCATTAGGTGTGCTTGAAACAACACCTGATTTGCAGATTTGTGCTGTTGTGAGAGATTCTATTCAGGGGGTTGAATTGTGCTAATAAAACTGATTTGCAATGGGGGTTGAATAATTTGTAGCAGAAAACTATGTAGCAGTTCATCAGCTGAGAAGGTGACTTAAAAAATAACCTGATTTCCTGAAAGTATTCGTTTCTTGGGGAACTTGAGGTTTATCTTTTGTTCCTTTGTGCGATGCACCCTCGGGTACAAAATCATGACGTCTCATTGCACAACAGAGCAAATGAATAACATCTCAACATGCCTTGAATCTCATATAGCATTATCTAAACACACAAAACTCTTCTCAGAGGACATCGTGGCACTTCCATCTTTAAATGAGATTACATCGGTTTAGGGACTGTGTGCATTATGACCATGTTCAACCGTCTTTTCATTATTTCTCTTGTCTGGATTAGTATGCTGTTCTATATGTTTCTATGGTCTGTACGTGTGTTGCTATGGGAACAGTTTAGCTGTGCATCAGTGACTGAACACTAGAGCTCTTGTTTTGTGTATTACACATCATCCACACTCAAAGACAATGATTTGGTTTTTATGTTCACAAATTTGTTATTGTCAAGCACAAGTGTCATACTTTTATTTTTTTATTTATAATTCTGCATAATTGTAGCCCACTTGAATTTACAAAGACTTGTTAGTGTATAGGGGTAGTGTGGGAGAAAAGGTGGGGGGGAACGACAAAACGAGTTACCCTTGAGAAAGCATCCTCGCTCCTGGTTGCCGTGGCGACGGGACTTGTTATGTAACCATGTTGCCGTGGCACGTGCTTCCATGGCGATGCGGGTTCGACCACACCCACCAGCTGGACGTGTTCGAGGTGTTCAAGGAGGGTCTGAATGATTCACAAGTGTTATGTGTGCACAAGAAACATGCGGCTTTTTTCATTCAGAATCATTTTTAACAACCCAGTGACGTTTTTTCTTTTCTTCCTTTTTATTATTAATTTTATAAACGCTTATACCAAAATTACTTAAACATTTCAGTATGTATGTTCGCTGTGAATCGAACCTTTGGTGTTGCAAGCTTGATAGTCAGTCTGTCTGTCTGTCTACCTATACACCTGTCTGCTTGTCTGTCTATCTATCTATGTATCGTTGTAGCAACATTGTCATGGAATATATTTCACTGTCTCTCTTCAGGGGGTCGGATCTTCTCCTGGGGCTGGAATGAACACGGAATGTGTGGAGACGGTTCCCTTTGTGACATCACGCAACCACGGCCAGTCCCTGGTCTCACAGACGCTACGGCTCTTCTGATTGGCTGTGGAGCAGGACATTCAATGGCACTATGCAGTTTGAAGAGCAACAAGGATTCTGCAAGCTGAACAGGTTTCAGCGTTTGGCTCTCTCTCTGTTTGCTTTCGTTACGTTTTAATGAATTATTCAGAAAGACATGTTTCAGATCAAAGATCAAAGTCTCAGAGATGCAAATACTACCTACGGATGACCACATTATGCTTATGACATCAGGAAATGACCCAAAATAAACAGAAACAAGAACACTAGGCCCATTCATGCAAATATTCATAGCTTTAAGGAGAAGCCTTCATTGGTTTTGTTTTTAAAATTATAATGACAAATATATGGCTTTTTTTTTTTTCTCCAATTAAATACCAAAAAAAGTAAATCTATATGCTTGTATATACTGTTCTAGTGCCTTCACAACCATTCAGAAAGACTGAAATTCAATGAGGAGACAAATTCAATCAGGCACTTATTTTCGTAATGGGTTTTTGTCAGCACTGAAATGGCCATTCATGCTTCCTTTGCTGTGTTATACGGTCAAGGATCATTTCATCTGACCTTTCACCTCAGGGACAGAGAACACCCTTAAATAACCTTCACCGTAAATCCGCAGTAAAACCGATTTACTGCTAAGAAATGGCCTGTCTGAAAACAATCAATCTCACAGAATACCCAATGATGGAGTGATAATCTACTAAAGATACTCAACAAAGCCTGAAAAACCCACACAACACATAAAATCTGTTTTAGTGCTTTTTATTATCATTGGTTTTTTTTCATTGCTTTTTTTCTCTCTTCAGAAAAAGACACAAAATTGCCTTAACAATATGTCAACTCAAACCATTAATGAAAACACCACCTGGTTTTAAATAACTATCCATACTATGCACTGCAGTGAGCTGAAAAACACAAGGAACGTCTCACAAAACGGCACAAACGTTTGAGATGCCTCATTTTGCCTGGAAGTTGTGCAAAAACTATTCAGTCCCAAAGACTGTACACCTCTTGAGTTTTATTTATATGTATAATATATATTTATCACTCATTGATGTTTGTGTTCTGATGTGGTTGGGTCTTTGAACAGTCCAAGCATATTGTAAAGAAACGACCCAATGTTGACATTCCTGTGATGCAACTGGCAGTGCGCTAGTTTGGTCCCAAAGAATTGGGTTTACTTAACATTTTCACAACAATGAAAAATAAACGTCGAAACAAACTTAACAGTATCGGTTCCTTTCATATATTCCATCATAAACCCTGTATGTTCTTGTTCTCTATAAAGAGTCGTGTTGTTGTACAGTGCAGGATTGTCTTTTGTGATGGTTTTTATGAAAGCCGCTATAATAATGTGGCTTCCAAAATAGCTTGTATATTCACATTGAATTTTCAAATGCAAACTAAGCGTTTATTAAACATATTCCTCATCAAACTCAATGATGGTGTCATTCCTTCAAAAATTGTGAGTTTGGTCCCAATGATGCGCTTACAAGCCTTGGTATTTTACCTTCAAATCCAACACCACATTCTAACCAGGCGCGACACTCAATTTTTTTTACGCTCTAAGTGAAAATGCTATGCAACACGCCAATCACAGCCATTAACGATGTATATTAAACATCAAATATGAGTGAAATTTTGGACCAATGAGATTCAATTGTGGGCGGAGCTTCCCAGCATGTCACATGACGCCTGATTAGGACATGGTGCATCTCGAAAGTTACCAGCCAAACATGTGAGCTACAAAAGATATCAAATCTGTCGTTTGTTTTACAGAAAGGAATGTAAAAGTGAACGGTGCAAACAGTGCAAAAGGCATTTCTACATGGTAACTACAGTACAAAATACAGGAAAACTATTGCTTTTTTTTTCTCCCTACTCACACATGATCACAGAGCACATGTTTTTTTTTCTTTTTCCCACTGAAATGATTAGCGACTGGAGTAACATTTTTACAACATTTAAACCACCAAAAACAAACACTTCAACGAGATAAAAGAAAGATTTACTCGACACCAGCACATACAAGCACCATGTACAACACTGACACTCACGAACGGAAAAACAACAGGCACTTCGCACAGCACGATAAACCACAAACGAAACAGCGCTATACGGCTGAGCGACTAGCTTCTGTGCTACATCTACGCTGAATTATTCTCAGTCACAACTCAAAGAAAAGTGCTAATCTACAACAAACACGCAGCACGCTCTCTCTCACACACACACACACACACAAACGCAAAATACTGTACTATCAGGTGGGGGATGTGGCTTTATGGTTGACACACATAGTGGTTGGTACACCATGGTTCATTACACACACTGACTCGGTTGGTTGTCTGCTTCGGTTGGCACGCCGGGTCTCTAAAAAAACACGAAGAGAAAACAACAACAACAAACAACAAGGAAAATCATATTAATACACCAAACGGACGGCACAGAAACATGGGGGAGGGGGGTGGGGCGGATGGAGAAGGCTGGCGGGATTGTTGTCCCTCGAACCGTGCAAGCAAACAGAGCGACACTCGTCAAGCGGGTGACTATGACCTCCTTTACAGGCTCATGGTAAACTTGGGCTTTTACCATGTGCTCTCCCATGCTCCAAACTGCATTCATTCAGATCCAGTGTAAGTCTACAGTTTATTGTTAAAGGAACAGTTCACCCAAAAAATGAAAATTTCCTGATTATTTTATCATACAAGATGTGTATGGCTTTCTTTCCGCAGCCGAAGAGAAATGAAGGTTTTGGAGGAAAACATTCCAGGATTTTTCTCCATCTGATAACGCAGGTGAATGGTGCCCAGCGTAGACCATATTTGACGGTTTGGCAGCTTAAAAGTTCTCCACATGACCCCAGCCGACAAATAAGGGTCTTCTCTAACAAAATAATCAAATTATATACTTTTATCTACAAATTTTTTTGCCTTGGTCCAGCTCTGCGAAGCACGTTCATGAGACGGTTGAGTTCACGACCTCTTGCAGGTTGGAAAGGTTACGCATGATGTAGGCGGCAAGAACCGCCCCATTGTTTACAAGAAGAGTTTACATCAATGATACACACATAAACTGAGACAAATACTAATATACGGCAACGGCCATTTGTTCTTCACACTTCTCCACACGTGTAAACAATATCTTACCGCCTACGTCACACATGACCTACTCAACGTTCATGCGTCGCATGAGATCATGAACTGTCTCATGAATGCGCTTGGCAGAGCTGGATCAGAGATGGTCTAATTATTGGGGTCCGTGACTACCATTGGTCTAATTACGAGGGTCCGTGACTACCATTGAAGAAAGCGCAACGCTAACCTTGATAACCAATCACATTACAGCCTTGACGTCATTGAATTTCATTCAGAGTTGTGCGACAGTCAATCACTGTTTGTGGATACCATAGAAATGAATGAGAAATGCCGTAAACGAAGATACAGTTGAAGATTAGCCGATGTGCTGTCGATTCATCAAATCATAAGCTATTTCCTCACAAACGCGGTTTATTCGGCATAGTGAAGCCTCTCCTCCATTGACATCCATTAAATAAACGCCTCTTGTCTCCTTCCTTTCATACCGCAGCCTTAGCAGGCATTATGCTTTTTCTGGCTAAGGTTGCAGGCTTACCTTCAAAGGGCTTTGGTTGGATCAAGTGTGTCGCACACAACCTGAAAAGTGAAGCCAAAACATCGCCCCCTGGTGGCTGGCTGCAGTATAGCTCATAAACCAAAGTGTTTGTTTTTTCCAGTGCGTTTGGTTTTAGTTATTTATTTGACTTTGAGGGGCAGTCGTGGCCTAATGGTTTTAGAGTCAGACTGGTAACTTGAAGGTTGTGGGTTTGATTCTCAATACCGGCAGGAAATGAGCAAGGCACCAAACCCCCAATTGCTTCCCGGGTGCCACAGCACTCCTAATATGTGTGCACTAACTTGGATGGGTTAAATGCAGAGGACATATTCTGAGTATGGGTTACCATACTTGGCCTTCACTTTCACTTTTTGATACAGCGGTTCCACCTCAATATCACTACTGTGCAGACCTGGGCTCTAAATGACATAATTTCTGGAAAATTTTGGCTTCATTTTTCTGCAGTGGAAGGAAGCGGAGATGTGTCGTCCATCTTTTTTTGACAGTCTATGAGCTGGATCAAGGTGAGCGTTTGCAGTTAAAAAGGATTTTTTTTTTTTTTTTTTTTTTTAAATGACAGATCATTTTGTGAGAGAAGAACCTTGGAGCCCTTTGAATTTGCCTAAATATGGATTTTTGGACCGTCAAAAAAGGTCTACGTTGGGCACCATTCACTTCCATTAGAAAAAAAATCCTGGAATGTTTTCCTACAAAACCTTAATTTCTCTTCGGCTGAGGAAAGAAAGTCATATATATATATGGACTTGGGATGAGTAAATAATCCCAAAAAAATCATTTTAGGTGAACTATTCCTTTAATATGAATAACTCAGGTCATGCTGTGTTTGGGTTTGTACGCAGTGGGATGGTGTGACATGCTTGGTTAATGACTTGTGGCATGCTACCGGTGTGCGAAACAGGGCACGGTCACCGCTAGTCCTTCCTCAGCTCTCCTGTTTCAATCCCCTGCTTTGCCGGGAGGTCACACTTTCTCTTTGACCTTTCCCACCTTTCACGATCCAAGTGTGCTTGTGCGTCCTTTTAACAGGACTGAATCATGAGCTAGTAACACTGGTGCATAATTGCAGCATTTTCTTTTTTTTAAATATGGACTGTAAAGTCCAAAAATAGCTGACGGAAAAATAGCTTGGTGATAAAGACGGGGTGAAAGATCAAAGAGACATTACAATACAGGCACAGCTTATTGCCAAGCAACCGGGGAGTTATGTATGCATGTTCTGTCAAAGAAAACCAGAGTCTATATACAGATTGGATACAAAATTTATTTCATGCAAGGTTCATATTTACAGTTTTGTCATTCGCATATGTATTTTTGCATAAAAGTCCATGCATTTACCTCTCCCCAAGTAATCCCAAAAGTACATTGATTATTTTCTTTTTAAAAGACGCTTTTTTTCTGTTGACTGCACGATACATCTATATTGTATATTTTCTGTGATTGCGTGTGATTTGCTACAGTGTTAAATGTTTACAAATGTGATATACACATGTATTTACTCCAGATTAATCACATTTGAAGCTGAATTTATGAAAAATATGGGTTTTGTGAAAATAAAGCTTCTTTATATAATAGCTGGTATTGTAATTGAAATACTGCTATTTAAATTTGCCTGCTCTGGTTGAGAAAAAAAAATAGTTAAAGTGCATTTTTTTCACTATTTGCATCTTAATACATTTGTCAAAAAGTCAGATGGTCAACTCGATTTCTGCTACTAACAGATACAGGGTGTTTAAAAACACCACAAGCGATCATAGTTTGGGGAAAGGCAAAAAAAAAAAATGTCAGAAAAAAAATAACAATTGCTACATATATTGTATGTCATCATAAATGATATCATACTCTGCATCAGATATGTTTAAAGAAGCTTTGGGTGAAAAAACTTTTTTTTCTTACATATTTTCAAAAAGCTTACATTGTTTTCTCAGATAGTTTCCCATGCAAGGCATGCAAATGCAAATGAGGTTTTTCCAGTCAAATTTCTATGTTTGGTGATGTGTGCAGAATCATGATTGTTTGGTGTTTCTTCAAACTAAGTTTATCTTATATATGAAATAGCCATTGTCTCATTTGTTTTCCTTTTAAATGGTGTCCATAAGCACCTAATGAAAACCACAGCTTAAAACACTCAGGGTTTAGGAAAAAGGAGCAATGAAGGAGAGATAAGGAAGAATGAAAGTGTAGAAATTTGAAAGTGAGGAAAGAAATGAGACTGCAAAGAGAAGGGAATGTAGATGGCACCACTGCATAGAGAAGAGAAGAGAAGAGAAGAGAAGAGAAGAGAAGAGAAGAGAAGAGAAGAGAAGAGAAGAGAAGAGAAGAGAAGAGAAGAGAAGAGGAGAAGAGAAGAGAAGAGGGTAAAGAAGAGGAAGAAACAAGGATAGACAGGTGAAGGGAGGAGGAAAGGGAAGGAACAGAAGAAAGGAGGAAGGGAAGAAAAAAGGAAGGAGAAGGACAGAGGAAAAGTTAAAAATTGAGAAAAGAGGAAAGAACAGACAAGAAAGGGGATGAGGAAAAGGGGGAGGAAGAGGAAGGAGAATAGTGGAAGAAGGAAGAAAACGAGAATGGAGAAGAAGGAGGAGGAAGGAGAGGTAACTAAGGAGACAGGAGAAGAGAAGGGCAGAGAAAGAGGAAAAGGGGGAGGAAGAGGAAGGAAAATTGTGAAAGAAGGAAAACAAAAAAAGATTAGATAGGAGAAAGGAGAATATAGAGGTGGAGGAAGGAGGTAATTAAGAAGAAGATAAAAAGAAGGAGGAGAAGGGCAGAGGATGAGGAAGGAAAAGAGAATAAGGAGTGGAAGAGGAAGTGGGGAAGGAAGCAAAAGGAAAGAGAAGAGAAGTTTCAAATTAAGTAAAATGGGGAGGAGAATAAGAAAACAAAAGAAGGGAGGAGAAGCAGAAACAGAAGCAAAGAAGTTGGTGAAGATTAGGGATAAGAGCAGAGAGGTAAGAGAAAAGAGAAGGGTTGAGAATTAGGAAGAGAAGAGAAGAGAAGAGAAGAGAAGAGAAGAGAAGAGAAGAGAAGAGAAGAGAAGAGAAGAGAAGAGAAGAGAAGAGAAGAGAAGAGAAGAAGTTTGAAATGAAGGAGAGTTTAATGAGAGACGGATGGATGGTACACAGTGTGAGCAGGCGTCCCAGCGCAGCACTGCGGAGCGAGGGCCTCTGATTGGTTAGTTTTGTTGTCCATGCTACAGGATGGATGGGATGGGAGAGTGGACCTGCTGCATGAGACAGGACGGGCTGCAGGGCAGGGCCGACACTGAGGCCACGCCTCCAGACATGCTGCTGTGGCTCCATGGCTTTTCATAACCTTCATTTGAAGAGAAAAAGGGCTTTCAGTAAAACCTCAGAGCAGCCTTCAACTTCAGACAAAGACTCTCCTCCAAGGCTTGCTTGTGAATTAATATGGTTATTGGACAGATAAGCTGAGTGTGTGGTGTTTGCACAGATTAGATTTGGTTAGTGTTGCCCTATCATGTACTCATGTTCATGATTAGCCAGTTGACGTTGACTCGTTGCCAAGTCAACTGCATCATCCTCCATGCGTTCTATGCTTCAAACTGTCTACTGCATGCATGGAGTGGTTTCACAGTGCTTTACAGCACAACACAGGTTCAGAGAGACATCAAAGAACTCAGCCAGACTCGTCAGCCCGACAAGCGACAACCATACGTGTATACTTGGTAACTGTTACAACATAATGCTAGTTCTGTTAAATATGGGGCAAACTACAGGGCTAACAGTATCTTAATTCTTTCTTATCCTAAAGTATTGCTCAAGGTCTTACCTTCATTATAAGAGTTAAGGAAAGAGTTTGATTCTTAATAGCCCTGGCCAAGTCTTATCTTGACTACCCTGTTGAAAAGACCAGCATTGTTGTTTGTATTACGCATACTAGTCCCAACAAAACTTTTTAACTAGCCTACCCAGCAAGTCTTCCTCAATCATCCTCAATCAAAGCTGGTCTTTTCAGTAGGGTAGCATGGACTTGCTACTGGCACCCGTTTGCTGTCATTGTTCTAAATTACGATCGAGAGCTTCTGACTGGCTGAGTTCTTGTCATGTGACCACATGCCCCATATCCCATGCTTCATCTCTTGTGAGATTCACCATCACCAGGACCACCCGCCATTGTGAATCTGCATGCAAACAAGCACACCGCTAGGCAATATACTGAAGCTTATTTCATTTACAGTGTAAAACCATCTTTTTTTCCCCATCATTCACTTTTTTATTTAAAATTGGACCCTTACATAACAGTCAACTGAATCTGCCTGAAATAAATAAATGAAGCATACTGCATTCGCATGAACACATTAAGAAAAACTGGCACTGCATGTTCTTCTCAAAGATCTTGTTCTGACTGTGCTAAAAATAAAGAGGCCCGTTGACGGCTCACTTGGATATGTTATTTCTATCGCAGCTTTTCCTGTCAACCTTGGGGTAACGGCAGACCTGAGGAGCTATCAGACTGCGAGAAAGAAGGCTGAGTGACAGTCGGTCGATTTGCACCGAAAGAGCATCTTTGATTGACAGCTGCTCCACTTTAAGACACAGCACTGGCAGTGCTCTGACTGGTAGCAGTGATTGGCTGGTTACGTACCCTTCCTGACTCTCCCCCCCGTGTGATTGGCTCGTTCTCCTCCGGAAGTGAGCAGGAAGCAGGGTCTCTCACGGTCCACGGGGCTGAAGACTTCCTCTGGCGACACCGCCTGGTCGATGTGAGGACAATCCTCATTGGCCAGGGCAGCTTTAGATGGCTCCCCGTTCACTTTAAAATCTCCAGTCACAGGCAAAGAGAGATGACTCATTACAGATTGATGCAAGGTGACATGCAGGATTTATTTCACGCTATCAACACGCCGATACATCCTGAAAGCCAAACCACTCACAAAGTTCAGACCTGATGATATATAAATGACGTTTCTGCAAGAAAGACTGATGCTTTTTCAACCATGCATGATTTTATACGTAGTCAAATGGATTTGATCTTTCATTTACAAACACTAGGAAACCATATTTTTCTCCAATATCATGACCTAGATCAGAGGTAATCAACCCTGCTCCTGGAGACCCATTGCCCTTTCGAGTTTAGCTCCAACCTTAATCAAACACACTTGAACCAGCTAATAATTTTCAGTATTATTTGAACATTGTTGGAGCAGGGTTGAACCTAAACTAGGAGCAGAAATAAATACCCCTGGCGTAGATGTAAGAAATTTGACTTCTATTGTATTTCTGCATTAGACGGTTTCCCAATTAGGAATACATCAATCTGGATGCCCGAAAGTAGACCTGGACTTGTCTCTCTGAAATTCTCTTTAGTCAACGGATGTCTTCATCAAAGTGCATTGCAGCAAAAGTCATTTTTCAAACAATTTAGCGTCATTCACAAACCCTTTCCCCTCTACATCCTTAATAGATACCATGCCCTTTCATGTCAATGTACACAAACAAGAATAAATCTTGTTTAAAATCAAACCTAACAGTAGAAGCATTATTCAGATGCATCCAACTCAATTGCAATTCAGTCTAGCTAAACATCCAGGGCTCAGGATATCAAAATCATTATCTTTTTAAGTAAAAGCGTTGCTCTATGTAAACATAGAACTGAACTAAAACACTTTGTCTCCTTGTCTAAAAAGTCCATCTATTGAAATTAAGCTGCAAAAACGCCTTGCAAAAACATGACCACCTACATTAACTCATCCGAGTTCAGCAAACTGACTCGTTAACTTGTGGCTAAGGAACAAGGAAGTGCTAAAGGGATTGTTTGTAAGTCTTAAGACCAGGACACACCAAGCCGAACTCAAAGAACTAGCGGCGACAAAAGCCAACTATGTTGTCGTCTATTGCTGGCTGCGTCTTGACCAAAAAGCTGCGCTTGAACACACCAATTAGACTAAAGGCGACTGTCAGCTAGCATGTGCATTCTGCGCCTGTGTGTAACTAAATATCTATCTATTTCAGCAGATCAATAGTCTATTTTCATCATTCAAAAAAGGGAAACCGAATACAAAGCGAAAACAAAGCAGCGCTTGCTTACCATTTTGAATATCAATCACGCTGATCACTTCCTTCAATCCAATCATCTCATGTTATTATGACAATATTAGTGCATTCGAATGCTCAGTTAAGATGACGTAAAATTATAACAGTCTGTACCGTCTAGACTTCTTAGCTTTCTTTCATCACTTTTGCTTTTATTCTCATGCACTGAAGCTGAACAGCCAATCAGAGTTATCTCTCTCACCAACACCCCGACGCCGATTCAACATACTGAATCGGCCCAAAAAAACCCAGACATCGTCCGACTAGAGCCAACACACCGGAAAAACGAAGCCGACCGACACTACAGAGGCCCGACATCCGACCATCGGCGTGGTGTGTCCCGGCCTTTAAAGGTACAGTAGCAGGATAAGGGCCAGAAATAGGTTATATTATGGTAAAACCAAATCAGTGACACTCTGGGAAAACAAATTTATGATATGACTCCTTTAAGGTTAACAAACAGATTCTAAAATATTAGTTCCTACCTTGGTATCTGATCTCGGAAACCTCTTCCTGTGCCAGGGGGCATGCTTCGCTGTGCGTGCTGGGTCGTGGGGAGTTAATGGCTGACTTGCAGTAGTTAGGAGACCCCAGTTGAGGTGCCCGTGGGATATGCTTATTTTTTTTCTTTGGTAGTTTTTGTTTCGCCATGGCTAGGGAGTAGTACATGCCGAAGTTGTTGACAATTACAGGGACAGGCATGGCAATCGTCAGCACACCTGAAAGGGCGCACAGTGCGCCCACCAGCATACCAGACGTCGTCTGAGGGTACATGTCGCCATAGCCGAGGGTTGTCATTGTTACCACAGCCCACCAGAAGCCAATGGGGATGTTCTTGAAGTGTGTGTCGTTACTAGCGTTGGGATCATTGGGGTTTCTTCCGATACGTTCAGCATAGTAGATCATAGTAGCAAAGATCAAGACTCCGAGTGCCAGGAAAATGATGAGGAGGATAAATTCATTGGTACTGGCACGGAGTGTGTGCCCTAGTACTCGCAAACCCACAAAGTGTCGTGTCAACTTGAAGATACGGAGAATTCGAACGAATCGCACCACACGGAGGAAACCCAACACGTCTTTCGCTGCTTTGGAGGGGAGTCCGCTCAGCCCCACCTCCAGGTAGAAGGGGAGGATGGCCACAAAGTCAATGATGTTGAGGGTGTTTCTGACAAACTTTAATTTGTCAGGACAGGTAGTCACTCGGATCAGAAACTCAAAAGTGAACCACACAACGCACACACCCTCAACGTAGGTTAACTGCACCATGGTCTTCGTCTCAGTGATGACATGCTCCCGAGTTTCATTGCCGTCCGTAAAGATATATGTCTGGTTGACGATGGGGTTGAAGGCCTCATGAGTCTCCAAACAGAATGTGGTAATGGATACCAAAATGAAGAACAAAGATGCAAATGCTACCCACTGTGAGAGAAAAAGAGAGAGAGAGATTATGTAAGACCAGAAATAGTTTATCCAAAAATGACAATTCTTTCAATATTTAAGCATCCTAATGTCGTTCCAAACCTGTATGACTCTTTCATCCGTGGATCACAACAGGGGAAATTTTGGAGGAATGAACTGGTCTGTTGTCTAATGTCTATTCTGATAGCTTTGATATAATACTTGATACTTTGATATTTGTATGGTGCTTTAAACCTCATTCCCTATTCATTGTAACTGCATGGAGCAAAGAGCGATCAATACAATACTTCAAAATCCTCCTTTTGTGTTCCACCAAAGAAAAAGGTTTTGCAGGACCAATGCTAGGGTGAGTAAGTGACAGAATTCCTTAAATGCTTGTTCAGTGAATTCCTCAAAAAAACAGCTGTAACACACGTCCGCTATAAATAGGTTTTCCCAACTTCCCCAAAATAAATCCAATTACAACACCATGAAAACACTAATTGCTCATAAACGCCCATTTCAGCAGAATTTAGAGGAAGTGCACTTGGATAATGTCACATCTTGAGTTTCTCAATGTGCTACTGAGAAGTGCCACGTCAACTCAGGCTTAATAGAAGTACAGTGCTGAAACTCAAGGTCATTGTGCGCCCTCAAGGACAGCATAGAAAGACAGAAAGGCACCGACATAGCTGCCCTCCATCACTCTGGGATAAATTTAGCCATAGATCCCCTCACCAGGGATTTCTGGTCAGCCTCTGGCAAGGTTACCACACAGATTTGGTGAGATGGTCCCTCGAGTGTTTTGAAAGAGGATGGGGGAAGCTTCACCATTTACACTGCAGCTTACTGTAAGAGAGAACAACAAGCATGGACAGATGGAACTGGATTTCACTAGGGGAGCCCCACCACAGGATGACGGAATACTGGCGGAATGGTGGAATTACATAAGTGCTAGTTGGCCATGTTTTCCCTAGCGTGGGATCTTCTGGCAACTGTGAAAGGCACCATCCATTATGTATATTGATTACTTTGCTGAAATAAAATAGTTAAGACTATGAATCTCAATGACAAATCATCCATCAGCATATAATAGGGGTGGAATAATGCATTCATTCAACAAATAAGAATTCAGTGCATTCTTGGAATTTAATAATTCATCATTTTCTAAAAAAAAAAAAAAAAATGTTGGATGATTGGTACTTGCCAGTGCAAAAGTCACTAACACAATGCTAGGGTATTCTGATTGGTTGCTTACCAAGTTTCTGTTGCCCACCCCTCCCCCCTCCCCCCTCCCCCCTCCCCCCCTTTAAAGGTGCAGTAAGTGATTTCTGAGAAACGCTGTTGAAAGTGGATTGGACCGAGCATCACAACAAACTAGCCAATCAGCAGTAGGAGGCGTGTCCACTCATGATGGGGGAGGAGAGAGAATGAGCAAGAGGGAGATTTGAAGAAAGATTACTGAAAGAGAGATGGCTGAGTGACATTACAAAAGAGAAAAGGTCAGAGGAATATCAATGGAAAAGAATCAGAATTGTGATCAGGCAAGAGCTTTAGGACCTGCATTAATAGTAGAAAAGCTATCCATTCACTCTTGCATTGCGTGTTCGTGCATTTTGGGGGCGGAGCAATGAAGGGAGGGGTGTGTTTGTTGTGAGTTGATTTCAAATATCAACAGTGTTCAACAATGATTCTCAGAAATCGCTTAATGCACCTTTAATGAATGGGATTTTCTCACCCATTTTATCTTCTACCAGGATAGAATCGTGAATCAGATCACTTAGAGGAGTAATAGCATTCTTCACCTTAATAATCTGCATGATTTTAGGAATTATTCATGCCATTTGCACAAACAGTACAAGTCACAAGCCAAAGTTTAATGCTTACAGTTAAGAGCTTGTTCAAATCACTAACCCCAAATATGAACAATGCCTTAGTAAACACCAAAACGATACCATTCTTGTCCTATTTTCAATTATTAGAATCTACCATTCCAGATTCTGGGGTTAAAGTAGCATTTTTGTAAATTATTCACTCAGTATGATTACAAACAATTGACTCATGCGCTAACTCATGACCAAATTTCATTGCATCATTTAGTAAAAGAAATTAATTACAAATTATTTTTAATTTATGCTACAAGTATATGCGTTTACACTATGCAAGCTAGTATCAAATAACAATTGCTCATCTACCATGTTTTCATGAAGTTTCAAAGCATTAATACACCTTCTCTGCCCTGATCTGCCTCTGGTTTTGGCGGCTGGCAACACCTTTCAGTTCTTTGGCTCATTCTATCACACAAATTCTTCTTCCACAGGCAGTCTATAACTGGGTCAGCCAGTGCTTAGTCTAACAGACACTATTCCCTAGATGTGCTTCATTTCCTGTGTTTGTGGGGAGGAGAAACGTTTTGTCTGAGGAAGGCTACGAGCACATAAACACAAAAACGCATATACATAAGGGCTTTTCGCCAGTCAGATCAGATCAATTTGACCTGTAGAAAAGTCTTTTGAGTTATAGAAATGGAGGAAATGGAGCAAAAAGCATATTTCTCCGTCGATGCACGTCCAATTTTACACACCTATCTGTGCATACAATGCATTTTATTTGCTCAAAAGTGAACAGTTATCATCTTATAGATTGAGTCCCAGACGATCACCTGGAACTTGGGATTTTCACAAGTGCTTTCCAGTTTTGTATGCAATATGTATGATACGGTCAGTGAACGGACTGGGGCGGTAAAAATCAGTTAAAGGGGAGGTATAATGCCCTTTTCACAAGATGTAAAATAAGTCTCTGATGTCCCCAGAGTGTGTATGTGAAGTTTTAGCTCAAAATACCCCACAGATATTTTTATACAGAATGTTAAAATTGTCACTTTTTGAGGGTGAGCAAAAACGCCTCGTTTTGTGTGTGTCCCTTTAAATCCAAATGAGCTGCTGCTCCCGGCACAGGGGGCGGAGCCTCAAGAGCTTGTGTCCTTTTACCTCACACAGATACGCACTGAAAATTTAAAAAACTTTTAGCCTTTTATGTTCAAACCGGTGGTAGACAAAGATGGAGAGACTCAAGAAGAAGTGACAACATATAGAAGCAACAGGACGTTTCTGAATGGTTAGTTGATGAATTTATGTAGCTTATGTGTAGTTATCTTCTAGTCATTGATTAGCATATTCTGTCTTGATAATCTATAAATCGCGGGGTTTATGTAAATTTTAGGGTTAGTGATGTCACTAACCCAGGAGGAATGTTGTGTAGTCCCTACCAGCCGTTTGTTGTAGTCCTTAAAAAGCAGTTTCCTTAAAATAAAATATCTCCCTTTGCTTTGAACTTTGAGCATCGTAACTTTGCAGATGTTTTTTTATGCTCAAACAGCAACATTACACACTAACTAAAGTTAGAAAATTGAAATCATAATGAACCACCCGTTTAATAATTCAGCAAGGTAAGACATGGATTACTTATTTTTATAAAATAAACAAATGCGTCATATATAACCACAAATATTTGTATAAAAAAAACTCTTATTTAATTGCTGAATCACTTTTGCTCTCCTCAAACTGAGGGCGAAAGCTCATTCGCACGACCTTGCAAATCCCAGAGGGCAAAGGTCTGATCCATGAGAGCGTTTTATCCTCACTCTCCCATTGATCAAGATAAGCACAAGAACAGCTTGATCCTCTTGATCTCGGGGGACACAATATGATCCGCTTCTCCCCCTCTGCCCTCTCATCACACATTGATGACTTGAAGTAACAGTCCATTTTATGTTTCTTCCCTCCACAAAAATGAACAAACACTGGTAAAACATCAGCTATAATATGATTAAATATGCGCAAGTTATATACTGCTTTTACTTTATTAAAAATATCTAAATTTGAGCTCCAAAGATGAACAAAAGTCTTACGGGTTTTGGAACAACATGAGGGTGAGTAAATGATGACAGAATTTAAATTTTTGGGTGAACTATCCCTTTAATAGAGCTTCAGAGTCTTAATCAACTTTCCGCACTCTATCATTCAGTGAATCTTTAACACATCCACAGGGATGTTGACTGAAGACATATTGATGGTCGCTCCAAAGCGTCGTCATTTGCAGTCCTTTAGTATGGGCTTAACAGCCCATTTTCATTTTTCAGCCAATGAAAAACGTGCGAGCTGCAGAACTGGGAATGTTGAAACTCACTTAAAGTGCTGGTAACTGAATTAGTCGGTGGGCGGCCCGGCGCTGATTCACTCTGTGAGTGCATGTGTGTATGAACCGATGTGTTGCTGTGATGCTAATACAGCTGAGATATGAGAAGTTCTTATTAAACACACTCACACACACCCCAACCATGCAGACTAATGAGTGACTCGCGGCTTGATCATTACTGTGACGATGAGTCTGGATAAGTCTACATTACGGACAGAGTCTGAACCAAATAAGCCTCGTCTGTATATATATATATATATATATTCACTCCCTCTCAGGCGTTACTGTTAAAGAATGACACTACACATTATCAACCGCATAGTGGCATCTGTTGTTTGTAAGGCAAAGTACAAATTAACAAACATCTGAAAACAAAATTATATTTCAAAAAACATGCAACTAAGACAGAATCTACCTTTCTGTAGCATCATCATTTTAAGAGAGGTCCAACACCAGGTTTGCAACAGTTTTCTCAAATAGCATTTCATCTATCTGTTTTAGTACAAACAAACAAAATGAACTTACTCAATATCTGCAAACAGAGTTCATAAAACAATGCAATGGTGCCTGCTAACCACATCATAACCACGTTTCTACAATCAAAGACAAGAATGCTTGAGGTATTGTTTTTTTTTTTTTATAAAATAAATGCATATTTGATGCATTTATCTAAAAAAAAATAATAAAATGAACAAAACCTCAAGCAATCTTGCCCTTGATTGTCCATTTCTAACTCTAAGACGCCTAAACATTTTCTTATGTACAACATGCTTCATCTTTCCCAGGCTTCTGAGCTTTTAGTTTAGACAAAGATAAAGAAGGATGTCAGCTGTGATCACAGCAAGTAACTGAGTTGTCAAGTTCTAATGTAATTAAGATATTCTTCCTGACGGAGACGACCTAAAAATAACTCAATACAATTGACTTGACTTGCCCCAGAGAATCTAGTGAGGAAACGCCACATGCACTGCAGTTCACATGGTTGACCGCACCACCTCTGCACACACAGTCTAGCCATGACTCCAACATCCCAATTCATTCATCTGAAACGCGCTTGTGCTCTCCAGCCGCCTCCACTTGAGACGCAGAGAGGCGCTGCATTTAGAAAACGTGGTAAAAATACTCCAGCACCGTTGACAGAAATGCATATTTGATGCAGAAACCCAACTTTCCCATCATGCATCAGTAACTCTTGCAGATTATCTACACTGTGCAAAGGCTTGTAATTTTTTATGGTTTTGAAAGAAGTCTCTTATGCAAGGCTGCATTTATTTGATCAATAATACAGTATGTGAAATATTATTACAATTTAAAAGAACTGTTTTCGATTTGAATATGCTTTAAAATTTAATTTATTCCTGAATTTTCAGCATCATTACTCCAGTCTTCAGTGTCACATGACCCTTCATCATATGCTCATTTGCTGCTCAAGAAACACTCCTTAAATCAAAGTTGTTGTTTTTTGTGGAAACTGTGATACCATTCAAAAGTTTGGGCTGGGGTGATTCAATTTAAAAAATAATTTTATTCAGAAAGGACGCATAAAATTAAAAGTGCATTTATAATGTTACAAAAGGTTTATGTTTCGAATAAATGCTGTTCTTTTGAACTTTACATTCGTCAAAGAATTCTGAAAAAAAATAAGCAGTGTTTTCAACACTGAAGAACCATTATTAATAATTGAGCACTAAAAATAATTGATCAATTAAGCACCAAATCAGCATATCATTTTCTTAAGGATCATGTGACACTGAAGACTGGAGTAATGATCCTGAAAGCTTTGGAGAAGAGGCTGATTTCAAAAGCATTAATTATTTCAAAGTTTTGATCAGTTGTGTAAATCATAGATCCTGGCAGCAGACTATCTCCATAAGCAGATTCATCATCCCATTACTGCTTGATTTGCTATGAGCCAGCATGGTTCATGTTTCTCAGTGGTGCTGCCAGGAGCCGGGGCACTTTTCCTCAACTCCAGCAGCTCTCCGCTTCGGCAGACAGGGTCGGACAGCCTGGCTCCTGGCAGAGCGGCCCAGAGCCAAATGAATAATACATTTCCTTCTAAAAACCAGTCTGACCTACACTTTTACTTGTTTAAAAAGCATTGTCTGCATTCAAAATAGCCGAAACTATTCTATGTCTAACTTCATTCCACAGTCTGCCCACTTAGATCTTGGAGGACGTCCATGCCCTGCTCCGTCAGTATAGTCAGTAGAGCTGACCCATATTAACCTGGCTGCCAAAACTCGAGGAAATGCTGGGATGGCGCTCATCTCCGATTAAGAGCTTATAGGGTTCCTGCTGAGAGCGGTGAAGGGACAGTGGTGAGGGCAAAGAGCTGACTTTTGAAATGAGCTAATGAAATGGCCATAAAATCTCAAGGGGAGTGTGTCTTTTACAGCACAAGTGCCCTTAAATACTTTATGTGCATGCATCTTTGGTGTTTGCGTGCCTTGGGGTTGTGTGTATGTGTGTCTGTGCTTACATTTGTCTCTAGGGGTGAGGTGGCTGCTTGTCACGCATCAAAACAGTCGGGCTGCCGTTAGTGACAAAACATGATCTGTATAGACAAGCAAGGATGTGAGCAGTCTTTATTTCCAACCCCAAAGTCAGTCAGCAGATCACAGACGCTTGATAACTTTCATCAGGCTGAGGAACCAAACTAAGCTGCACTGTGGTAAAGAATCACAAGCAGACGGAGTTATTGAATACCAGAAACTATCATTTATGGTCCCATCTCACGGCTGGTTTTATCTCACAAAAGAGAAGGTGGGTATTATTTCAAGGTCACCCAGAGATGCGGGATGTGCTCAGGGATGTGATCACCTAGAGTCTCAGTATCACACCACAATTCGGGAATTGGGCCATTCCACAAAAAGAGAATCTCAAGATCAATATGAGACGAGTAAACAATGACTTGTAAAAACTGACACCATCTTTTGCTATGGATTTTGCACAACTACAATAATAATAATAATAATAATAATACAGTACATTACATTTATTTTCATTTATGTAATTAATGAATTAATGAATTTATTTTCCTCTTCCCTTCTCTGTGAGGATGTGTTTTGGCCAAATCCCAATATATATATATATATATATATATATATATATATATATATATATATATATATATATATATATATATATAGGGAAAATTAATTTTATTTCATTTACAATTATTAAAAAATGATTGCATTTAGCTTGAGATGGGACAACACAATTTTTAACACCTAGAGACATTTGTTTAAAATCTTACAGAAATTGACTTTGCATACACTAGTTTACTCATTTATTTATTTAACAAAAATCTCCTTTTTAAATGGCAAAGACCCGTTTTGTGGAACGACCCAGTTTACATGGCATGTATCTATCACTGATTTCACAAACGATCAATCAAACTCAAGACTCACTGATGGGCTCATTAGGATCATTTGACCCTCAATGGTCTGCAAAATGTGCTTAAGCTGGTTTGCTGGTCTGTAGGCTGATTTTAAAGGGGGACCAGCTGGTTTTCAGCTTATATTTTTCAGAAAGCATATAATAGCACTTCTCAATGAACTCACCCGTGCGTATTTTGAGGAATACGGGTCTTCGAAGAGCGCCCACGCCTTCTTCTGCCACCTGCTCCAGCGCCCGGACCTGTTATCGGGCGAGTCGCCTTGCGCCAGTCTCCGGGTCATCTCAACACCCTCATCCCCCTCGGCTGCCTCAACGAGCCCCTCAGGCTCCGGGTCTTCATGGCCGAGGTCGAGAGCACCCCCGGCGAAGCTGTCCAAAGCCTCCTCCGCCTCTCGATGCTGCCGGTAGGTCATCCAACAACACGGTTCCACATCCGTCTCGTCGATCCCCCAAAACGCCAGCTCCTCCTCATACAGGGGTCCGCACACGTCCGCCGGGCAATGCAGCTTGCCAGTGCGGTAATAGTTAAGGATGTGTGCGAAAACGCCCGGGTGACGGTCAAAGAAAAACTCTCCGATGTTCGCATCATAATCGAAGTTGTTAGGCGCGTCGGGGTCCGCCAGCCAGGAAAGCCGAGTGCCGGGCAAGGTGCGCAGGGTGCTGCGGTACGTCTGGTGCTTGATTCCTCCGACGTTGATCACGATGCGATCCTTGTCGTCCCCTTGGGCCATCGCGTCCCTCTCTAGTCATATCTCCAGCCCACGGATCGTCATCATACCGCTGGGACCCATGTTCGGAAAATTCAAATATGTTTACGATCGTGCCAGGTGCGCGTCAAAGTGTCCATGCCACCGTCAGATCAACAATGGGAATCCAAACCCCCTTCGTGCACTTGAATGATTTCTAAGGACAGATGCGAACGCGTTTTCCTTCAAATAACCCAATATCCTGACCCCCGGCTCGGGTTTGAGGGTGTTAGACAGGTTTTTTTAATGGTGTCATTGAGCGCGAGCTGGTGCTGAACGGACAGCGCCACTCATCCGTCGAGCCTTCATAACTCCAGTGTTCCTATTGTGTCAAAGCTTCCCCGCGTCCGTTTTCTTTCAGAACAAACAGACAAACCACCAGCATCAGATCTCACCTCCAGCAATTCTAGTGGCTTTCCAGAAGATATGCAGAATCGATGGTGCTCTCATTGAGGCAGATCGCTTGAGATGACGGCGTTGGAAGAAACAGGAGGCGCAGCAACAAGGGAGGGTCTTTCATTCACAATACAGAGCTCAATCTGAAATGTGTTTCTACGAGAACAAAAACGCAACACGTTCTCGGGGTGGACTACACTGTGTATGGCAAGCCGTTTTAACATATATAGTCCTTAAAACAATCTAGTATTAATTGTTGTGTTGCTAGAGCTATATCACTGTGCAATGCATTCTTTGACCTTCAAAACATGTTTAAACATAGTTATATTCAACAACTATTTAAACAACTTTAATTTACTAGTAGTGCTGTCAAATCGTTTAATTGCATCTAAGAAAAAAGGTTGTATTACTGTGCAAAAGTCGTAGGCACAATATTTTAGACAAAAAAAATGGTTTTAAGCCATAGTGTGTCAGGAAATACATTTCCAAACATTCCTTTTGCCATTAATTTTAATAATCCAGCGAGATTTTTGTATGCACAAGGAGTCTTACAACAGCCAGGTATGATCCACATGGAGATGTTCACACTTGAATTGGATACTGGGGTGAATTCAGGTTGATTGGGACACTTTTTATCATTGAGATGACTGAGAAATGTGTCCCAATTAGTTTACAATATTTATATGGCTTACAGTCTAAATAGAAAAGTAGATGGATTATGTTTAACAACAAAATACTATTTCAGTGTTTCAACTTTTTTCAACATTCTTTGTAATCATTTGCGAAATTTTCTAGCAATTTCTGAATGAAAATGGTTTCTAAGACATATTTGTCAGTGCACTGGAATACATACAAAGTCTGAAGTGAATGTTAATATTTGAACAGCAGATCTCCAATAAACAGTTACTTTTCACTATAGAAATAGTGACTGATTGTGACGAATATCTACTAGTAGCCTACTAATAAATTGAAAAAGAGTAACTTAATAGTTTAAAAAAAATTGTACTAGTAACATAACAATAGACAGTTTTAAATCATTAATGTTAAAACAGCTTGTCATGCACACTGTGTCCTATTTGTATGAGCAGCAGGTGACCTTCTGTTTATGCTGGAGCTCAGCTTGTGAACTGCTCCGGCACGACTAAAATCAGAGCACGTTTGCCTGGGAGGCATGTATGACCATGTGCGTGAGGAGAGTTGACTGGGGAGGGGGTAGTTTGTTCAATTTCGGTGACAAAATGTTGTGTGCTGCAATCTCACTGTGCCTTATTGGCAACTCTGAATTCATAAATTAATGAGAAAGGCTTTTATTTTTCCATTAGAGAAGCTTTAGGCTGCTCACCGGCCCTCAAGTGGAGCCACAGCAAGCAGAAGTAGAAATGCCATTAAAATAGATTTAAAGATGTTGATACAGATCTAAATTGACTAATGTATAAGTGTAAATCTTTTTTTCTGTACTGGTATATCTCTGAGCTGTGACAGACTGCAATTCTTCCTGTCTGCCTATAGGTGGAACCAAAGTGTTTGTAATTTTATTGTAGACACTAAGTACACAAAATATCAAATAATATTTTACAGTTATACTCTAATTAAATATCTAGACACATAAAAAAGCAAAAATAACTTTTATTCAATATTCATCTTGGCCAAATTTTACATTTCAAAAAATACTCTGCCTCTTTAGAAAATATAAAAAATAATATGTTCTCATTGTCTATATTGTCTTTAAAATAGGCTAAAAATATATAAATATTAAGACCATATTATTGATTAAATATGCAACAATAAACTGTCTTCCTCTAATGAATAAAAGTCACAAGAATGTTCAACTGCTAATACAAAATAATACATATTTATCATGTAAAATGCTTCCTTTATTTTCTTTTTTAACTATTATTATTAAATTGCTGATG
This sequence comes from Squalius cephalus, assembly GCF_949319135.1. Classification (NCBI taxonomy): domain Eukaryota; kingdom Metazoa; phylum Chordata; class Actinopteri; order Cypriniformes; family Leuciscidae; genus Squalius; species Squalius cephalus. The sequence continues at coordinate 22,865,581 of NC_137144.1, forward strand.
TATCCAGGAGAATACAGAGATTGGAGATGAGGGAGAGTGAGTGAAAATCCTAATTCTTGAGAATATTGAAAAGGGGTCCCCTGCAAATAACTCGGGTCATGTGACTTGTTGAAAAAATGTCTACTCACCATCTTAATCGAAAAGTAACATGGCACCATGTGACCAGGCTGCTGAGCTTGAGGTAAAAGTTCATATTAGTGGGAGATATAAAAAAAATTATAAGCAATAATTATTTATTGAAGAAAAACTATTATTTGAATTCTAATAGCAATATGTTCTTGCCATTTTAAAGGTTAATTTTGTAACAAATCCTATGTTCCAGTAGAAATTTCATAATACACAGTTTCACAATAGACTTTCTTTCGCCTTTTGCAACATTTTATAGACTGTAGATGTTTGTGCAGTTCTCCTTATGAAAGTCAACATCCTCAATAAACAAGCTATCTTTGTCATACTGTAAGTGTCCTCAACTTCTTGGAAACATCTCTCATTTATCTCTCTCTCACACAAACACCTGTCTGGAAGTTTCTAACATACTACTGGCATTCTGCAAAGGCATAAACCAGTTGACCTATCCGTACTCTCTTACAAACCAAACCATCAATTCCAGCCAATAGACGACGAGTAAATCATCAACTCCCACCTGCCACTGTGCATTAGTGATGCTCAGTCCGACTCATTTTTGAGAATCGGTTCTTTCGAACAGTTCATTTTAAAGAACCTGTTCAAAAAATCATTTAATCAATTCTCTTACGCAAGTACTTCATCAAGTGATTCCTGACATGACGACGTGGCATTTATACATGCTCTGAACATCAAAGTCATAACCTTTAGGCGCATATCACAGTTCATTAAGTTTTTATATATTACATTTTATCAAGGCGTTTATTGTAATTCAATGTGTTCATGACTCAGCTCATAGAACAGAGTTATTTACAACATATATGCCTATATGTGAATTTACATTAGACAATACCAAAACTATAATATTTTAAAAATATTATACAGTTCGCGGTTTGAGTGAGTGTGTTTAGGCCTACATTGCAACATAGGCCTATGCTACAGTTTAATATGACAATAAAAAAACAATAATTAATCAAAGAAAAATCTGGTTTACATGATATTTGAAATAAATAAGGTTTTGACAGGTTTTTAAGTCAGTAGACGTGCCTCAGGCACGCGAGATCTCAGTCAAGAGCGAAAATCAGTGTAATTTACATAAAAATCCTGTTGCCGATCGGGATTTGCATTAAGCGTGAGCTTTACCCAATAAAATAACCATTTAGGCCGTTTTTCGTGACTTACATTCAGACTTTTCGTTATTAAAACGTGATAAAGTCTGAGAGTGCATGTAAACGCTACTTTGTTGTTGTTGACTCGAGAACCGCTCTGACAGATTCAATCCGTTTCGTAAACGAGTCGCTCGACTCTCAAGATTCGACTCTCAAAAATGATTCATTCACGAATTGGACACCGCTATTATGGCCGCGCTCTAGGATGCGTGGCTCATTGGGGAAACTTTGTATCGTCCGTTAACGGAGTCCATTTTATTTATTTTCACCATTTCAGCGGGTATTATGCTTATACACCTCCATCGACTTTTGCACCGTTCTTTCGGTGCCAGACGGCCGTTTTTAGCGAGTTTATACCACACTCAGCGGGGAGTGTACGGTTTCAGACCGAGAGAGACTCCGGAGAGAGACGATGGGTATCCGCAGATCTCAGCGCTTAACCAAGGTTGACGTGTTTACAGATTGTAAACTGCAGTTGATGTCTGTATATGCATATGCTTTCAGCTTTGGTAGCAGCTTGCTTCTTCTTAACGTTGCATACGTAAACCTACAGAAAGATTAGAGATGTATAGCAAGATCTGCAATACTTTAATGTATGGAGCCTGTTGATTTATTCACTGGCTGTCTTGTGTAAACAGATCACGGACTGGCGAGATTGGTGGAGGCCTATCGAGCACATGGGCATAAAGTAGCTAAAATTAACCCCTTACTTCCCCAAACTCCTGTGCTGGACAGCGTGCCGGAGATCAGCCTGCTGAATGGAGCTGTTCATGGAGTCCTCAACACTACTGGTTAGTTTGTTTCCTGGTACATAGTTATGAAATTGATAGTAAACTACTTTCATTACGTCTTATTAAAGGAATGTTCCGGGTTCAATCTCCGTTAAAGGTATAGTTCACACAGAAATGAAAATTCTGTCATTAATTATTCACCCTCATGTCATTCCAAACCCGTAATTTCGTTAATCTTACAAAAAAAAAAAAAAAAAAAAAAAAGATCTTTTTGTTGAAATCTGAAAAATTTAAATTCTGTTCCTCCATTGACAGCTATGCAACTACCACTTTGACGCTTCGAAAAGTTAATAAAGAGATCGTAAAACTAATCCATAAGAATTGAGCGGTTTAGTCCAAATTTTCATTTGTGGCTGAACTAACCCTTTAAGCTCTGTGAAAGGTTTTTATAGCCTACTTCATATATGGCCTATATTCAAAATAAATAATTTCCACATTTCCTTGAATTAAAAAAAAAGGGATTACAGTATTTTTGACTTTAAATATTATAATAATTTTTCATTATTTTTTGTTTTTACAAAAATTCCAGGATTGCGGCATTTTGGGAAAGCCGAGGCGACGGCTGAAGAGGTCATGGCCTACCTGGAGAGAACGTACTGTGGGGGAATCTCAGTGGAAACCGCTCAGCTCCAGAGCTTACAGGAAAGAGAATGGTTCGCTGACCGATTTGAAGAGCTCAAGAAAGAGGTGTTTTCGCCGGAGGAGAGGAGACAGCTGGCTAAACTGATGCTTGAATCACAGGTAAGACAACCATTTACATTTAGGCACTTTTATTGTGCTTTGCATGCCCCATGACATCTGTTAATCATTGCATAGCCTACTTGATTTCAGTGGCATCAGCAATTCTACATCTCCTCTGTTCTCTTTTCAAAGGAATTTGACCACTTTTTAGGCACTAAGTTTGCCACTGTGAAACGATATGGAGGTGAGGGAGCAGAGAGCATGATGGGCTTTTTCTACGAGCTATTCCGCTCTGCGGCGTACAGCGGAGTGACAGACGTGGTCATGGGAATGCCTCACCGTGGACGTCTCAACCTGCTCACCGGACTACTGCAGTTCCCCCCAGAGGTTAATTCATAATTTATATAGGTAGCAAACTAGACAGACTGACTTAATGTATGTCTAGACAAGATTCTGTAACGTATACTGACTGTACAATGGGCTCCAAACAATGAGACCACGTTGATAATTTGGGATTCTTGTTTGAATTTAAACCTGGAAATGAACAGTTTAAGGATATTGACAAAAAAAGCTGTGCTGTAAATGAGTAAATCATAATATGTTTTTATATAGCTCCTTCAAAGGTTGCTTTTCAAGGTACTTTACTTAAGACATAAAGGGAATAATAAAGAAAAAGGAATAAAATGTACAACAATGTATATGCCGTCCAAGGCCAATCCCAAAAGTCTGCTATAGATATGTTTGACCAGAGTCAAATACCGCCAGAGGAAATACTTCTTAGCAAACTTTTAGCTATAATGGTGTGGACTTGCACCAATATAAGAACAATGTATGATTGGAACAATATAAGAATTCAAACAAAGAGTTAATGTTTAGCGGGAGTGAGTTACTTTTTTCCAGTGAAGATCCAGCGCAGTGGCTAAAGGCTGCAGAGAATTGTAAATGCCTCCGTATTTGTAGTCAACATTTCAAACTGGATGACCACGAACACAGTGTTTTAGGTCAAACAGAAAAGAAAAATTTTGTTTTTCTATTCTGTCAGTTCCGCCAAAGCTAAATGCCATCGTGTACAAGTGAGAAAGCTGTTGCCATAGTGTTCCATTATTACCATAATGCTGTTTAAAGAGTAGACAAAATACAATGTGAATTTCTCTGAAAAACGACTACAACAACTGTTCTGTTAACTCTTTGTCAATCCGACTGTCCGTGGCCGGGGAGACAAAAATGTGGAAGTATAATCTGTAGTTTTCATGAAAGCCCTGGAGCTGACAAAAGACACTTTTTGCGTTTTCTAACAAATAAACGTGAGTTTCTCGGCCCAGGTAACACGAAGGTTGAGTAAACATTGTTCATATACTACTGACATTGTAACAATACTAAGCGGGTTGAAAATCGGCGAAGTTATACTTTAAGTTATAAATCACACATTTTGGCACATATCGAATACTATGAATATTCATGTATAAAAAAAAAATCTGATATTATATATTTGATAATCAAAAAATTTTATCAAATTTGAAAATGTAAAATCAAAAATTTATGTTAGTTATCTCAGACTTGTATATGTCTGTGATTTGTTATTTGATCATTTGTTGTAAGTGATGAGTCTTAAAGGGATTGTTCATGCAAAAATGAAATTTCTGTCATCATTTACTCACCCTTAAAACTTCTGTTGAACATGAAAAGACATTTTGAAGAACTGACTTGCATTGTATGGACAAAAAACACTTGAGATATTTCTCGAAATATCTACTTTTATGTTGCACTGTAGAAAGAAAGTCATACAGGCTTGGAACGACATGAGGGTGAGAAATTTGTGACCGAATTAACATTTTTGTGTGCTCAGCTTCACCTTAGAATTGATTCCTTGTTTTTCTTCTTTGTGAATACAGTGCATATATAATGCTGGTTTTTAATTTCTCCCCCATTATTTCCTCTAAACACCTATTCCTCTGAGTCACTATCTCCACCTCTTCATTCTACATGAATAAACTTGCTCTCCGGGCAATGACAGTTTATTTTGTCCCGCCAAGTTTTGGGGGAATATAATAATTGTTTCATTGCAATTATTAAGCTTTGACTAACCAAATACGTCATTCTTTCTCGCTCTCAGCTCATGTTCCGTAAGATGAGGGGTCTCAGTGAGTTTCCGGAGAACTCTCCGTCTATTGGAGATGTCCTGTCCCATTTAACCTCCTCAGTGGAGCTGGACTTTGGGGCGGGACAACCTCTCCATGTCACTATGCTGCCCAACCCCTCTCACCTGGAGGCCATCAACCCCGTGACGCAAGGAAAGACTCGTGGCCGTCAGCAAGTCAAACAGGACGGCGATTACTCCACTGACCCTCATTCTCGGCCAGGAGACAAAGTCATCTGTCTGCAGGTCCTGAGAAAAGATGTTTCATCAAGATGTTTTTTTTAGTAAAGTTCACTATCTAAAACATAAACCATACTAATACATGGTAGTTGTTTATGTTATAATCTAATAGCTCTTTATCTGTTCTTAACAGGTTCATGGAGATGCTTCGTTTTCAGGTCAAGGCATAGTAACAGAGACCTTCACCCTGTCAAATCTCCCCCATTTTAGAGTAGGTGGAAGCATCCACCTCATCGTGAACAATCAAGTGGGCTACACCACTCCCTCTGAGAGGGGGCGATCATCTCTGTACTGCAGTGATGTTGGTATGTAATTGTAAATGTAATTATTTTTGGTCTGTAATTATAAGGATTTCTATATTTTCCAAACTGACATGTATAACCAGTGCTGGGTAGATTACTTACAAAGTGTAGTCCATTACTGATTCCAAATCACATGACAAAAATGGAGTTTAAGGTAATATAATCGGACTACTTTTTGATTACTTGCCTAACTCGTTTATTACATTGATTTGAATAGGATAATATTGTACCATATTGATACAAAAAATTCAGGGAGAAAGAAATATATTCCATTCTTTATCAACATTACATTAAATACTTTACATCAGGGTTTCCCCTGGGGTTCGTGAAGGAATTAGCGTACGGCCGTTACCGGAAGCCAGTGATTCTAGTTTATAAACTTATAAATATGGATATTTTTCTTGCAAAAACGCATCGCTCCGCTTCAGAAGGCCTTTATTAACCCACTGGAGTCGTATGGATTACTTTTATTATTGATGGATGTGCTTTTTTGGGCTTCAGAATCTAAGTTACCATTCACTCCCATTATAAAGCTTGGAAGAGCCAGGGTAACTCCAATTGTGTTTGGCTGAAAGAAGAATATCATATACACCTAGGATGTGAAAAAAGGATGTGAGCCTGAGGGTGAAAAAATGTTTTGGGTGAACTAACCCTTTAACATTTATTTAATTTTTTACGTAACAAAAATGTTTTGTTTTAATTTTGTTAAACTGCCCTGTTCTGCACACAGACGCTATTAAACCTTTCATTATCTAACAATACTTTTGCAATTCCACTTGGTGCCATTTAGGTAAAATAGTGGATTGTGCTATAATCCATGTGAATGGCGATGATGCCGAGGAGGTCCTCAGAGCGACCCGGCTGGCCGTGGAGTACCAGCGCCGCTTCAGAAAAGACGTTATTGTGGACCTTCTTTGTTACCGTCAGTGGGGGCACAATGAGCTGGACGAGCCCTTTTTCACAAACCCCGCAATGTATAAAATTATTCGGTGGGTGCCTCTGCCAGTTACTTTTTCTTAATAGCCTATTGCTAAAATGTTTGATTCTACTGGTTTAATTTTCCTTTTCACGTCCATTTTAGGTCGAGAAAAAGTATCCCGGATTCATATGCCGACCAGCTAGTCTCGGAGGGCCTGATGACAGAGGAAGAGCGCGGTCAGATCAAGACCACCTGCTATTCTATGCTCAACGACCGGCTGAACAACATGACCCTCTATAGCCCCCCGCCCACTAACCTCCAGGGGCGCTGGGGAGACCTGGTGGAGCCCCAGAACAGAGTCTCGTTGTGGGACACTGGTGTAGCGCTGCCTCTGCTGCAGTTCGTAGGCGCCAAATCAGTGGACATACCTGAGGAGATTCAAGTGCACAGTCACCTGAGAAAGACACACGTGCAGGTAAAGCTTGATCTTTGACCTCATTTTGTAAATAAGCAACGTAACAAAAGTTTAACTTTATGCATACATTTTGCAACAGTAGGAACGTCTACTTCAATGATCTATACAGCTGTTTGATGAGCTCCAGTGATAAAGCTGCAGTCTGTGTGAACGGCTCTTTAGAGTCAGTAAAGAACTGATGAACTTTGATTTGAACGTGTCGGAGTGAACGTCTTGATCTGTCGCAGGCTCGGCTGCAGAAGCTGGAAGAGGGCATCAAATTGGACTGGTCCACCGCAGAAGCCCTAGCGTTTGGCACAATGCTCTGCCAAGGTAATGTGTTCATCTCTCCTTCCCTGCGCTGTGAAAGCGTTTTAAAAATAATTTGTGCTTTTGTTTGTATCTTTATTGGGATTTTCTCCTAATTGATGTTGCCTTTAGGTTGTTCACTAGTGTTTGTAAGAGAATTTTGGACAATATTCACTGAAGAGTAATACATTTTATACATTTTGAATTTACTATATTCTCCATATAACAGTATTTATTCTCTTTAGGTTTATACAAGCTAAATATGTTCCAAATAATATTTTAATCATTTCTTTATGATAAATGTATGTTTTTGAAAGAACTCTCTTCTGCTCGCTAAGACCATTTATTTGATAAAAAATGCAGTAAAAATTATTAAAAATAAAAAGTATTACAATTTACCTGTTGTCTATTTTTCATACATTTTAAAATTTAATTTATTCCTGTGATCAAAGCTGAATTTTTAGCATCATTACTCCAGCCTTCAGTGTCACATGATCCTTCAGAAATCATTCTAATATGCTGATTTGAAGAAACATTTCTGATTATTATCAATATTGAAAACAGTCATGCTGCTTAGTGCTTAATATTTTTGTGGAAACCATAACACATTTTTTTCAGGATTCTTTTCAGCATTTTTTTAAAAATCTTTATTGCCACTTTTGATCAATATGCTAAATAATATATATATATATATATGTATAGTGAGGAAAATAAGTATTTGAACACCCTGCTATTTTGCAAGTTCTCCCACTTGGAAATCATGGAGGGGTCTGAAATTGTCATCGTAGGTGCATGTCCACTGTGAGAGACATAATCTAAAAAAAAAAATCCAGAAATCACAATATATGATTTTTTAACTATTTATTTGTATGATACAGCTGCAAATAAGTATTTGAACACCTGTCTATCAGCTAGAATTCTGACCCTCAAAGACCTGTTAGTCGGCCTTTAAAATGTCCACCTCCACTCCATTTATTATCCTAAATTAAATGCACCTGTTTGAGGTCGTTAGCTGCATAAAGACACCTGTCCACCCCATACAATCAGTAAGAATCCAACTACTAACATGGCCAAGACCAAAGAGCTGTCCAAAGACACTAGAGACAAAATTGTACACCTCCACAAGGCTGGAAAGGGCTACGGGGAAATTGCCAAGCAGCTTGGTGAAAAAAGGTCCACTGTTGAAGCAATCATTAGAAAATGGAAGAAGCTAAACATGACTGTCAATCTCCCTCGGACTGGGGCTCCATGCAAGATCTCACCTCGTGGGGTCTCAATGATCCTAAGAAAGGTGAGAAATCAGGCCAGAACTACACGGGAGGAGCTGGTCAATGACCTGAAAAGAGCTGGGACCACCGTTTCCAAGGTTACTGTTGGTAATACACTAAGACGTCATGGTTTGAAATCATGCATGGCACGGAAGGTTCCCCTGCTTAAACCAGCACATGTCAAGGCCCGTCTTAAGTTTGCCAATGACCATTTGGATGATCCAGAGGAGTCATGGGAGAAAGTCATGTGGTCAGATGAGACCAAAATAGAACTTTTTGGTCATAATTCCACTAAACTTGTTTGGAGGAAGAAGAATGATGAGTACCATCCTAAGAACACCATCCCTACTGTGAAGCATGGGGGTGGTAGCATCATGCTTTGGGGGTGTTTTTCTGCACATGGGACAGGGCGACTGCACTGTATTAAGGAGAGGATGACCGGGGCTATGTATTGCGAGATTTTGGGGAACAACCTCCTTCCCTCAGTTAGAGCATTGAAGATAGGTCGAGGCTGGGTCTTCCAACATGACAATGACCCGAAGCACACAGCCAGGATAACCAAGGAGTGGCTCTGTAAGAAGCATATCAAGGTTCTGGCGTGGCCTAGCCAGTCTCCAGACCTAAACCCAATAGAGAATCTTTGGAGGGAGCTCAAACTCCGTGTTTCTCAGCGACAGCCCAGAAACCTGACTGATCTAGAGAAGATCTGTGTGGAGGAGTGGGCCAAAATCCCTCCTGCAGTGTGTGCAAACCTGGTGAAAAACTACAGGAAACGTTTGACCTCTGTAATTGCAAACAAAGGCTACTGTACCAAATATTAACATTGATTTTCTCAGGTGTTCAAATACTTATTTGCAGCTGTATCATACAAATAAATAGTTAAAAAATCATATATTGTGATTTCTGGATTTTTTTTTTAGATTATGTCTCTCACAGTGGACATGCACCTACAATGACAATTTCAGACCCCTCCATGATTTCTAAGTGGGAGAACTTGCAAAATAGCAGGGTGTTCAAATACTTATTTTCCTCACTGTATATTTATATATATATATATATATATATATATATATATATATATATATATATATATATATATATATATATATATATATATATATATATATATATATAAGCTTTATTGACCCCAAAGCTGTGTATATTAGCATCAAAATGTTTAAAAACTCATTTGTATATATTTATCTATTTAATGCAGGATTCCATATCCGTATCAGTGGTCAAGATGTTGGCCGTGGTACGTTCAGTCAGCGGCACGCTATGGTTGTGTGTCAGGAGACCAACGACATGTATATCCCCCTCAATCACATCAGCTCCGAACAGAAAGCCCACATAGAGGTAAGCCAGTTACACAACAAGTAAATTAAATGTATGTATTTATAAATTACAAAGCCTACTGCAATCATTTATCGCTTTTTAAAGGGCACCTATTATGCCCCTTTTTAGAAGATGTAATATTGGTCTTGGGTGTCCCCAGAATGTATTTGTGAAGTTTCAGCACAAAATACCCCACAGTTCATTTATTATAACCATTTGAAAATGTCATTTTTGGGGCCTGTTTTAAAAAGAGCTGTTTTGGCGTCTACCACTTTAAATGTAAATGAGCTGCATATCCCCGCCCTGCTGCTGGACCTAGATGATGAAGAGACTCCGGCACAGAATAAACACGAATGAGAATGGACTAAACGTCTCGGAATGGTTATTTGATACATTTATGTACTTACAAAGTTTTAATCACGTCCCTTTTGCCATTATGGATGTGCAACACACACACACGAACTGTGATAACGTTCGCGCAATTTTTTGAAACTACACACACACACACACACACACACACACACACACACACACTACTGTGAAGTACAAAAAAAATACGAAATTTTTTTTATTTCTTAAGGGGAGGGAGATAGACGTTTATATAGCATACTAACTGTCTATGGAGATAGAGCAGACCTTAATTTATTTAGGCCTACATTTGTTATTGCTGCAAAAATGCCTACGTGACATAACTGTCTGACGTTGTTTGTTGAGACATCCTATGACGACGACAATAAATAGCTTTAGACGCATTTGTTGTTGAACTGGCTGACATCGATTGAAATGACTATTTGCTCAAAAATCATAAAATACACTTACTTTTTCTGGAGGTGACGTTGGATCGCGAATTAGGCAACGATCCACACTCTAGGATTAACTTTGACCCTCGTTAACAGTCCGTCAGAAAATGAATCTCGTATTTAGGAAGTTTAAGTTTTCTTCATAAATAAAATCCATCCGCTGCGTTTTCAGTGGCTCTGATGTCAGTGAAGACTAGTATGTCCATTCTTACATCCCACAACACACTTCTTAGGAGACATTACCGGCTGTCGCTGAAAGAGGATGCAGATCACCGAGGGCGGGGTCTATGCCAAAACCAGATGTCAATCAAATCACGTCGGTGGGGCTTAGCTCATTTCTACGTCACAGTGAGGAAAATCTAGAACAGGGTGTTCTGAGACAGTGCTTATGATTTATTGAGATAGTAAAAAAACTACTGGGTGGATTTTTATCATTCTAGGGTGGTTTTGCTCACACACTGCCAACACACATTTATGTTCAAACACCATGTAAAAGTGAATTTTGCATAATAGGTGCCCTTTAAAATGATTTGTTTTTATCATTATACTTAATGACGTGTATAGGGTTAGCTTTGTACTTGTTACTCAATATGCCAACTGCTCTTCATTCTTGAGTTGGGTGGTTTGCCCTTCAGAACATTTGAAAGCATAATTATGTTTGACGTGTGTGTGTGTTCTCTCGCAGGTGTGCAACAGTGCTCTTTCTGAAGAAGCTGTTCTGGGTTTTGAGTATGGAATGAGTATTGCTCAACCTAGACTGCTGCCCATCTGGGAGGCTCAGTTTGGAGATTTCTTCAACGGCGCCCAGATCATATTTGACACTTTCCTCTCTGGAGGTAAAAAAAACAAAAAAAAAAACTTGTTAATTGAGGCGTTTCAGGGAGTTCCCAAACAGTGCTTGCTGATATTGTATAGCAGAGCTATATATCACTCGTTCACCGTGACACTCACGCAATTGACACTTTTCACACGCTCTCACGCCACACAGATTCTCAGCTCTCAGATTCGGTCAATTTTATTACGAAATTCAGATAATAAATACCGTTTTGGCACTTGTAAATGTGACGTGACAGATTCCTAGCTGCCTGTGAACCAATCATCTCTACTACTGTAGCTAATAGTAAATAAACACAAATGAACAATGTTGAAAGAAACAGTACAACTTACCGAAATGTATATTCCTCATACATAATATCGATCAATCAGTGTTTTTCATCCGCGGAAAGGGTCAATAAAACAGCTGGAGAACAATTATGTCACAACATTTACCTCAGGAAAGCCATTTAATGACCATAATATAAGGTATAGCACATTAGTTGGCTAGAAAAAAAGAGCTATAGAGTATTTTGCATTAAATATTACATATTTATTAAAATCAGTATCATTAAATAAAGTTGTTATTATGATAAAAAACGCATTATATTTAATTTGAGTTATTTTTAACCTTAAATAATACTGCCAGCTGATAGGGCTCTTTGTATGTTTAACGCCTATCGTTAAAATCGTGAAATAGCAACATTACACACAAAAGCAAGTTGGACAAAAGCATAATTATCCTTTCAAGAGGTCTTAAATTTGAGGATAGAAAACCAACAATCACAATATGGATAAATGTGAATATTAAACACTTAAAATGTGAGGTTTAATAAAACCTTTTTTGTCAAAATCAATTGTTTGAACTGTAAAGTTGTTTAAATTGTCATCTTTACAGTCATTTTATGGTTTGGATGTTACTATAGAAGCCAGTCCATATGGATTTCATTTTATTTGTGCAGGTCTTAAAGCCTTAAATTTGATAATAAAACTGTGCAGACACCCTGAATATGTGTCTTTAGAGCCTTAATCCTGGTTTGTGGCATTTCTGATTTTTTTTAAGGTGAGGCTAAATGGCTCCTGCAGAGTGGATTGGTCATCTTACTGCCACACGGGTACGATGGAGCCGGACCGGAGCATTCGTCATGCCGAATCGAGCGTTTCTTACAGGTAAAGTGCAAGCATGCTCAATCACAGGAGTAGTACGGACTAAATGTTCCAGCATAATTTAAATAACTGCTATTTCTTCCTCCTGCAGCTCTGCGACAGTAAAGAGGAAGGTGTGGACGGGGACACTGTGAACATGGGAGTGGTGAATCCAACCCTACCAGCTCAGTACTTCCACCTTTTGAGGAGACAAATGATTCGAAACTTCCGGAAACCATTGATCGTGGCTTCTCCTAAAACTCTGCTGCGCTTTTCGGTGCGTTAGAGATATGAATGTTGTTTATATGAATTGCTTTTTGTTTTATTGTTGTTTATTAAAGAACATTCACCTCTGTTTGGCACTAGGGGGCAGTGTCAAGCTTGGCTGATATGGGACCAGGAACTTCTTTTAAAACTGTCATAGGGGATGCTTCTGTAAACCCTGCAAGGTATCTTCATTCAGTCGCTTTTTTAAACACATTGTTCAAAGTTCATTACATATACCACCGTTCTAAAGTTTGGGGTCTGTTAGATTTTTAAATGTTTATAAAGAAGTCTCTTTTGCTCCCCAAGACTGTATTTATTTGATTAAAACTACAGTAAAAACTGTAATATTGTGATATATTATAATTTAAAATAACTGTAATATGGTTTAAAATGTAATTTATTCCTGCGATCAAAGCTGAATTTTCAGGATTCTTTGGTAAATGGAAAGTAAAAAAAAAAAATTGAAATATAATAAAAATTTGAAATATAAGTCTCTGCTGCACTTTTGATCAATTTAGTGCTTCCTTGCTGAATAAAAGTGTTTTTTTCTTCTGACCTCAAACTTGTGACTATTCATATACAAAATGGACATTCATAGACATTAAAAATGCATCTTCTGCTTCTTTCCTGCAGTGTGCAGCGTGTTCTGTTTTGCTCAGGTAAACATTACTATGCCCTGCTGAAACATAGAGAGACGTTACCAGAGGCGTTAAAAAACACAGCGCTGATCCGGGTCGAGGAACTGTGTCCTTTCCCCACGGAAGCCCTACAACAGGAACTAAATAAATACACAAACGCCAAAGGTGAGGTTGCTCATATGCATCTTTTATTCATAGGAATCGCATTGTGTTAATTAGTATTTTTTTTCTTTGGTATTGGGGCAATCGCTCCGTGACTGGCCTTCATAAGGAATCATAGATGTTCCCATTGCAAAATGCTGATGTTCCTAAGAAACCTCATTTTGGCATTCCCAGAATGCACTACACAAAGCTCCATGAAAAAATAAATACAAGATTATACTTGCTTTTTGTTACTGAATGATATATATATATATATATATATATATATATATATATATATATATATATATAAAAAATAGTTGAATCTGATTCAATTGGTAAGATATTTATTTTATTTATTTTTGGAAAAGTCTCTTATGCTCACCAAGGCTTACATTATTTGATCAAAAATGCTGTAAAAATATAGTAATATTGTGAAATATTTGTACAATTTAAAACAATGGTTTTCTGTTTTAATATATTTTAAAATGTAATATATTCCTGTGGTGCAAAGCTGCATTTTCAGTCTTCAGTGTCACATGATCCTTCAGAGATCATGCTAATATGCTGATTTGCTGCTCAAGAAACATTTCTTATTATCATTATCATGTTGAAAACGGTTGTGCTGCTTTATATTTTTTGTGAAAACTGATACATTGTTTTCTTTTGAAAGTAAAAAAAAACAGCATTTATTTGAAATAATCTTTTGTAACATCATACATGTCTTTAATGTCACTCTTGATCAATTTAATGCATCCTTGCTAAATAAAAGTATTCATTTTCTTTTCTTTTTTTTTTTTATCTTGCTGACCCCAAACTATTGAGAATTAGTGTATACTTAATGCATATAACATCAAACTCTATTGGAACCCAATCTATTTATACACAAAACATGGCAAGCTTCTTTCATATTACTTCCTCTTCCATTACAGAGTTTATCTGGAGTCAAGAGGAGCCGCAGAACATGGGCTGCTGGTCATTTGTATCACCGAGATTTGAAAAACAGTTAGCCTGCAAGGTCAGATTCACCACTTCACGCTAATAGATGGCCTCTTAGCTAATCCCTTGATCGCCTCTTAGGCTGCGTGTAGCTTAAGTTCATCTGATTTACAGCGATTTATTGCAAGATGATTAATGTTGATCCCATTGTTCCCTCAGTTGAGGTTAGTGGGCAGACCTGCATTACCCGCTCCCGCTGTGGGCATCGGTACTCTCCACCATCAGCAGCAAGAAGCCATCCTGACCAAGTCTTTCTCCTGAAACCACAGAACTATAAACATGCTGAGCATCTGTTATTACAGCGAACAAGCTGTGGCTGGTGCACTGACAACAAACGCCAAGCTCTGTTTGTAGCCTGAGCGCTAAACGGGCATTTTGCAGGTTTGACTAATTGATCCCCTTACTTGGGTATAAGGGAACATCTGTTGACTCCATTTCCTTTCGGCTTCCAAATCGGTTTATCATTTCTACACCTTTTGAAGGTATCATTAATATTTTAGAAGTGATATTTTCTCTCTGTTGGCACAGGAAGTTTGTAATTGTATCAAGGAAATGTACAAAACTGACAAAGCATACATTAGTGTTGTGTATAGTTATTTTAAATTAAATTTAATATACTTACTGGAGTCAGAAGGCAAATATTCGTTGTAGCATTGAAATGTAAATTGTAATGTGAACTGGTAGTGGCTCACGATCAAAACATTGGCTCATTCAGTGTTGTGTGCATGTGAATCAAGGGCTGCTTGGAAAATTGAATATTACCAGATGAATGTAGAACTTGTGCGAAATAACAGAATCTATTGATGTATGTTTACATGAAATTATTAAGCGTTAAATGATACCTTTCAAAAATCTCACAGAGCTGGAGACAATGAGATCAAACTTTCTTTGCAAAGTTGCTGATTGGTATCAATGTTTTTTAACATACTCATCCAAACTCTGTTTATAATGTTAAATTATATGCGTTGTTTTCAATAATGATGATGTTGTGTGGATGAAACTGAATTTGTACTTAAATGCTTATTCTGGAGATTAAAAAAAGAAAAGAAAAAAAAAAAATCATTGACCATTAACATGTCTTCATATATTTTCATAAGGTAAAGATATTAATAATTAAACCTGTTTGTCGGTCTTTAGGATTCACATTCACCCCTAATCAAACAATTCAAATGAATTACATTGAATGTATTCTGAAAAATGTCAATGTTTCCTTTAGTCCTTCATGAAGAAATTGTAACATGGAAAAGTTTATTTAAAAAAGCAAAGGTAAGTGATTATTACTGTGACACACACACACATATCTATCTATCTATCTATCTATCTATCTATCTATCTATCTATCTATCTATCTATCTATCTATCTATCTATCTAAGTATTTGATACACTGCCGATTTTGAAGGTTTGTCCACTTACAAAGCATGTAGAAGTCTGTCATTTTTATCATAGGTACTGTTCAACTGTGAGTGACCAGAAAAAATCCAGAAAATCACATTGTATGATTTTTAAGTAATTAATTTGCATTTTATTGCATGACATAAGTATTTGATACATCAGAAAAGCAGAACTTAATATTTGGTACAGAGACCTTTGTTTGCAATTACAGAGATCATACGTTTCCTGTAGTTCTTGACCAGGTTTGCACACACTGCAGGAGGGATTTTGGCCCACTCCTCCATACAGACCTTCTCCAGACCCTTCAGGTTCCGGGGCTGTTGCTGGGCAATACGGACTTTCAGCTCCTTCCAAAGATTCTCTATTGGGTTCAGGTCTGGAGACTGGCTAGGCCACTCCAGGACCTTAAGATGCTTCTTACGGAGCCACTCCTTAGTTGCCCTGGCTGTGTGTTTCGGGTCGTTGTCATGCTGGAAGACCCAGCCACAACCCATCTTCAATGCTCTTACTGAGGGAAGGAGGTTGCTGGCCAAGATCTCGCGATACATGGCCCCATCCATCCTCCCCTCAATACGGTGCAGTCGTCCTGTCCCCTTTGCAGAAAAGCATCCCCAAAGAATGATGTTTCCACCTCCATGCTTCACGGTTGGGATGGTGTTCTTGGGGTTGTACTCATCCTTCTTCTTCCTCCCAAACAGGGAGTGGAGTTTAGACCAAAAAGCTCTATTTTTGTCTCATCAGACCACATGACCTTCTCCCATTCCTCCTCTGGATCATCCATATGGTCATTGGCAAACTTCAGACGGGCCTGGACATGCGCTGGCTTGAGCAGGGGGACCTTGTGTGCACTGCAGGATTTTAATCCATGACGGCGTAGTGTGTTACTAATGGTTTTCTTTGAGACTGTGGTCCCAGCTCTCTTCAGGTCATTGACCAGGTCCTGCCGTGTAGTTCTGGGCTGATCCCTCACCTTCCTCATGATCATTGATGCCCCACGAGGTGAGATCTTGCACGGTGCCCCAGACCGAGGGAGATTTGACCGTCATCTTGAACTTCTTCCATTTTCTAATAATTGCGCCAACAGTTGTTGCCTTCTCACCAAGCTGCTTGCCTATTGTCCTGTAGCCCATCCCAGCCTTATGCAGGTCTACAATTTTATCCCTGATGTCCTTACACAGCTCTCTGGTCTTGGCCATTGTGGAGAGGTTGGAGTCTGTTTGATTGAGTGTGTGGAGAGGTGTCTTTTATACAGGTAACAAGTTCAAACAGGTGCAGTTAATACAGGTAATGAGTGGAGAACAGGAGGGCTTCTTAAAGAAAAACTAACAGGTCTGTGAGAGCCGGAATTCTTACTGGTTGGTAGGTGATCAAATACTTATGTCATGCAATAAAATGCAAATTAATTACTTAAAAATCATGCAATGTGATTTTCTGGATTTTTGATTCCGTCACTCACAGTTGAAGAGTACCTATAATAAAAATTACAGACTTCTACATGCTTTGTAAGTGGGAAAACCTGCAAAATCGGCAGTGTATCAAATACTTGTTCTCCCCACTGTATATATATATTATCATTTTCTTTGCCTCCACATCTTTTATATACAATATGTATACATAAAATATTAAGATACAAATATTAATTAAAGCAAGACACTACAAGCAAAAAAATATTAAACCATTTTGAACCTGATGGCTTTAACCAATGTTCAGGTTTCTTTTCTGAAAATGTACGCAAATTAGTGCATATTTAATTACATAATGTGTTAATTTTATAGTGGAAATATTCTTTAGATTATTAAAATGTTCTTCACACTAAGAAAAATGGTTCTATTAAAAACTAAAATATGTTTGTTTTTTTTCTCCTTTGACATTACTACGAAAACCCCTTATTGGAACCTTTATTTTTTCAGTGTAGCTAAATTAAAATTACCTTAATTACTTCTTTTATAGTGTATTTGTGTCAATAGGGCGTTATTAGTAAGTAAAGTGTCTTCCTCCTCACTACACTGAATTTAGATGGTTAATAATGAATGCAGTATTTGCTCTTCATGCAGAAGGTGTACCGTTCCTGACGCAGTCTGTTGTCATCCCTCACACGCGCTCGCCGGTTATTTACCGGGCAACAGTTGCATCATTTATCAACCGGTGCGTTACAACAGCCTTACTTTGCAATACCTCAAGAATAGGGACTAACGCATTTGCGCGCGCGCGCTACGCGTTCTGTTGGTTGAGCTCGTCGCGCGTTGCGGTGAGTCAGTCAGGATCCGCGGTGACTTCGCGCGCTGTGCGTCAGTCAGTCCTCGCTCTGTTGACGGTACCGGGCGGCATGGAACGGAATGCAAGAAACGATTGAATTCTGTCAGACAGTCACAGAGACCGATACCCGCGTCCGCGTCTTTACCTGTGTTTTGTGTTTCCTGTAAGGCTGGAAAGATTGACGCGTTAAAAAGGTTATTCGGAGGCAGCGCTCACCCTGGAAGCACCATGGCCAGGGGAAGCGAGGAATCTGGGAATGGATCGTGGAAAAAGCAAGTGGATGACATCAGGAAGATATTCGAGTTGAAGGAAATCCTCGGGACGTGAGTATGAATGATGCTTTGACATTGTGAACGGAGGGTTTTGAAATCTGCATAACAGAGAGTCAAGGTCCTCCAGTTTTGGTCTTCAAAGTTTGATCTGTAAGAATAGTCTGATGTTACAGACAGGGGATTTACTTTACCGTTCCATTAGACATATTTACTGTTTTATAAATGGATAAAAAGTGAAAGCTTGTTCTTCTGGCTCAAGAATTCATTTATTTTCTTTTATTGTCCCTCATGAATATAAGTGTAAACTACAGGACACCAATTTGCATAAATGTAAATATGGTAATAAAAGCTAGTCTTTCCATTTATAGGCTATACTTGTATTATTCAGAAAGGTTTTATTAAATTAGAATAGAAAGCCTTTATTGTCATTATACCATGTACAGCGAAAGGCTAGAATTTGCTTCCCGTTATTAGTCAACCCTGTTACCATTGTAAATCATTATTAAAATGAAATGTAATTCAGTAAATAAAAAAGTCATGAAATCAATTTTTTGGGGGAAAAGTACTATTTTATCACTGTCTTACATTTTGTAAGGTTTTTCAGTCAGCCCTGTCACCATGATTTATTAGAAACATCAGCATTAAATTATTTTTCTAATAAGCACTTTATAATGACCTTGAAAGCAAAACTATAAAACTGTCAACCCTGTCACTTAGACAGACGTGAATGCCAATGTTTCCTCACAGTTGCACATTCAATCAGATGTAGAATAGGATGTTTTGGTCTGTGCAATGTGGTCTGTGTCAATGCATAATATGCACTTTAAATCCATACTTAACCCACTTGGAATAGCAGGTTATAATGTGCAGACCGCAGTTTTAATATCTCACACTCGGCAACATGGCTTTCTGTTGTCTTTAACAACTGTTTCCAAATTCCTCTTCTGTTGTAGCAGCATTGAAGTACAGGTTCACTGGGTTTTCCCCAGTAATGCCTTGAAATAGACCAGATGGTGTCTATAAGTCTATTTATATGGTGCGCAGGGACCGAAAACAGGACAGGTATTTTTATGTCCCCTTAAAGAGATTTCGCCATTTGTGGGGTTTTATATTTGTTATTTTAATTTGTCCTGTAATCTGTGATAGACCCTTAGCTGACACGTTCACCACCATTGTAAAACTTTTTTATTTCACTGCCTTTTTCCAAACATCTGAAGTGTGTATTATATTTAGTACATGTGTGTGTATAAGTCAGCTGAGGTTGGTCAGGTCATCAACGGTGGAGAGATATGTATTACATAAGATTTTAACCATAGCTCACCAAAAGGCTCTTACATAAGGATTAACTAGAGGCTTTATTGGAAACAGGCCGATCCCGACCTGTAAATGTTTCATTTGTATAGAATCTCCAATAGTCCTGCCAGTTACAGTGGTTTTACAGTTCAAAGCGAAGCCTCCATGTGAACCTCTGCCAGATCTCAGCGGTCCACCAGCAGGAATCACAGTGGTGTTTGCACATGTGTGATGATTGTTTTAATCTGACTGTTTGACTGCATGTCATTGGAGGTTCAGCACTCCACCCCCAACGCTTTGAACTGTTGACTGTGGATTATATGCAGAAGAAGGGAAAGACTCAGATTATCCTGTATCCAGGCTTTCCTCTCTTTCTGTTTCTCAAGTCTCTCTCTCTCGCTCTTTGCGTGTCCAGATTATGATTGTTTTATTGTGTTGTTGTTCACACACTATGGCAGAAGAGCTTTTAAAGTCATTCTAATGTTGCGTAGATGACGTAATTTTTTTCATTGTTGCAGTGCTTTGTGTTCTTCTCATTTTAAAGATGATGATGATGTAATTACCATAATTCATCATCAACAGCATGAATTATACCGAGGATCTTCAAATCTGCTCCTGGAGACCCACTTACTGCAGATTTCAGCTCCAATTTTAGGGGCCATTTACACAACACCGTTTTCAACTAAAAACTGAAAACTTTTTTATGTGTTTTGACCGTTCATTCACACGACAACACCGTTTTGGGGGTCTGAAAACGCAAGCTTTTGAAATTGGGTTATTGAAAAGGATACAGTTATCGTCTCCATGTAAACCACAAAATTTCAAATTTGTGAACACGGTGACGTCATGCGTATCACGTGTTCAGTTTATAGTGTTTCTGAGTGGCATTGCCATCTACTGGCCTGGCATGAATAATACAGGGTTTTTATGTCGTTTTCGCGGATCTTTGTGAAGTGGGATTGTTTTGACAACACTGTCGTCTGTACATGAAAAACACAAGAAAAAACGTTTCTTTTTTTAGAACGGTGTTGTGTAAACACACCCTTAATCTAACACACCTGAACCTTCTAATCAACGTATTAAGATCACTTCAAAATTTGAAGCAGATGTTTTGTCAACTAAAAACTGAAAACGTTTTATGCATTTTGGCATTCGTTTCACACAACAACGGTGTTTTGGGGGCCTGAAAATGCTCCTTTTTGAAAACTGGTTTCAAAGTGCACATATTGAAAACAATATTGTTATCATCTCAGAGTAAACTACAAGAACGCAAATTTGTGTAGACGGTGACGTCGTGCGCACGTGTGATTTGTGTTTCTTTACAAAGTGACATCGCCAACTACTGGCCAGGCAGCTTAATCCAGGATTTTTTGTCGTTTTGAACTGGGATCATTTTGACAACGTTGTCATCTGTACGTGAAACTTTTACAAAACGCTAATGAAAATCTTTTCAGTTTTTATTACATTGTTGCAGGACAGTGGGTCTCCAGTGGAACGGTTGAAGATCCCTGAATTATGGTACCAAAAATTTGGACACACTTTAGTAAATTTGTTTTTTTCACGATCTTAAAAACATTTTGATGTAAAGTTTATATGCATAAAATTTGTTTTGTGTCATTGTATACATTCCTTAAACTAAAATTAGATTTATTTTTATTTTATTTTTTATTTTTTTCAGCAAGGACGCATTAAATTGATCAATGCTGTTTTTTAAAACTGTCTATTGATCAAAAAATTCTGAAAAAATCTGATTGCATTAAATCCTCATATTAGAATGATTTCTGAAGGATCATGTGACGCTGAAACTGGAGTAATGATGCTGAAAATTCAGCTTTGATCACAGGAATAAATTATGTTTTAAAATATAACAATAGTTCTTTTAAATTGTAATATGTCATAATATTATAGTTTTTTTTTTTTTTTTTTTTTTTTTTTACTGTAGTTTAGATCAAATAAATTCAGCCTTGGTGAGCATAATAGAATTTGTTCAGAAACATTAAGATATCTTACCAACCCCAAACTTTTTAAACACTAGTGTGTGTATATAATATATATACAAATAATTCCACTTGTAAGTGGATGTTTAAAGCTGTTGCGATGAACAGGCATAAATCTAGAACACGTTTAATCCAGGTAGGATTATCTTTCTAGGATTTGCCATCCTGAAGATGACATAACAGATTCCATAATACTCCTTATACAATACTCAGCTTTCAAAGTCACCACACTGAAAACAGCATTAAGCATGCTGATATTAGATTCAGTTGTGGATGCACGATGCAGCATTGTCAGAAATAGCTCAGACTTTCCTATAATGATTCAACCTCCACAATCTCCACCTCCAAACACACTGCAATCTACCTATTGTTCAAACTCCACCTGTACCACTTTTACCATTTCTAAATGAGAAAATACAATCAGTGTAAGTGTTAATCCGTTAATTTTAGATTAATCCCATCTTAATCCTGTTATCTTCCGAGTGGAGGTGTCAGTTTTCCTGAATTCACCTGAGGTGGTTCAATATGTCATTGTTAAAATTCTATTTAATTCACATTCAATATAGCGCATTTCTCAATAAATATCATTTCAAAGCAGCTTTACAGAAAATTCATGAGCCTTTTATACAATATTCCAATGTTGCGCATAAGTTAAATTATTATCTTTGGATAGAGAGTAACTCTATTTATCATGCACTTTAATCTTTGAAACTTTCCAGACATTTCACATTCACAAACAGCTATTACACACTACATGAACGGTAATATCTGAAAAGGTGTGATGGAGCACCTTTTTCAGACTCAAGCTCATAATATGTGACTACACCCACATGCCATATAGGCTTATGAAACTCTGACATTTGCATGAGAAATTCGGCTTTACTGCAAAGCATTGAGGTCATGGACCACAGAGTCATGATATGTGATCACTAGGTCCTTGTTGACCTCATGCTATGCAAATTAGGTGTGTAACGGGTACACAAATACAGGCTTTTCAGAGAATAACCGCATAAGTTAGCTTTGACTCTGGCAAGCTTTGTTTCTAAATGTATTTTACAGGTGCACTACAAGGAACAAAAAGCACATAAAGGTCAGTGGATGTGGGTTAACGGTCATGCTAGTCTTTACCTCAAGGTGTGGCACGTAACACTTCCTGTAACTGATGATTTCCTCTGGCGGTTGGTGAACTGACACCTGCTTCTCTGTAGATTGATACACTCTCCATCAGTTAGATGGATATTGATCACCTGAATAATGGTTATACTGTGTATATATTTATATATATATTACATTCTGCTTGTTGAGTTGAATCTCCTGAATTATGGGTTTTGATTTCATTTAATTTTTGTTTTAAATATTTTTGGTGCTATTTGTTGAATTGAATCACCTGAATTATGAAGGGAAAAAAAACATTTGAAGTGGTTCTTACTATTTGAAATGCTCATAAAATGGCCAAGTCAAAATTTTCTTCAACAGTTTATTATTTAATTTTATGCTTTTGTCCCTCTGTAGGCTGTCAAAATTACTACTTTCTTTTTTTTCCATTTGATATTTTTGCTTTGGCCCTTTTGTAGGCTGTCTAAAGCACTACTATGCTATTTTATTTTTATTTTTTTTTGCTTTTTTCCCCTTTGTAGGTTGTCTAAAGCACTACTATTTTTATTTTATTTTATTTTATTTTATTTTGTTTTTTCCCTTTGTAGGCTGTCTAAAGTACTAATATTTTTATTTATTTTATTTTATTTTATTTTATTTAGTTTTTTCCCTTTGTAGGCTGTCTAAACCACTACTATTTTTATTTATTTTTATTTATTTTGTTTTTTTTCCCTTTGTATGCTGTCTAAACCACTACTATTTTTATTTATTTTTATTTATTTTGTTTTTTTTCCCTTTGTAGGCTGTCTAAAGTACTAATATTTTTATTTATTTTATTTTATTTTATTTTGTTTTTTCCCTTTGTAGGCTGTCTAAACCACTACTATTTCATTTTATTTTATTTTTATGTTTTTTTCCCCTTTGTAGGCTGCCTAAACCACTACTATTTTTATTTTATTTTATATTTTATTTTATGCTTTTCCCCTTTGTACGCCGTCTAAAGCAGCGTCTTTTTCCCCTTTGTAGTCCTAAAGCACTTTTTTTTTTTCTTTTTTTTTACTTTATTTATTATTATTTTTTGCTGTTTGTTGAATCACCTAAATTTTGTTTTATTTTTTTATTTAGTTTAGTCTTGTTTTTTGTTTTTGCTGCTTGAGTTGAGGTGTTTAGTAGTGTTGATTACTTTCCTAAACAGACAAATTTGCTGTGTTCTGACTTGGCCCAGTAAGCAAGCACCTAGCAACCACTCATAACTCCTTAGTTACGAGCACTCTGACCATCTTTACAACCGCCTATCAACGTTCTGGCAACCATCCGTAAAACTCTAGCACCATGTCAGTGACTTTTGCACTGGAAAACACCATTAATGTTTAAAGGGTGTCTGAATTACACGTGATAAATCTGATCTGTTTAATGCACTCTATCCAAGCACACACTGTTGTTTTTCTTCTAGTTTAATCCTTTGAAGAGATGAATGCTGCGCCCACTGCAATCTCGCACGCTCATGTGAACACATAGCTTAAAAAGTACTCAACCTGCTGGGCGCTCGGCCAGTGAGTCGCTCCATTTCTAGCCTCCTAAAGGGCTTGCGTTTCAATCGCAGATGAGAGTTAAATTTTACAGTTAAAGAAATAGATGACTAATGCTTTGTTTTGGCAAACCACCAAACCCTATATTTTGATTAAACGATTCAGCCTTTTGTTCCAAGCTTTCCGAATTGCCGCAAGTGCTCGTGCCGGTATTAGTAAATTACTGTGTGTGTGTGTGTGTGTGTGTGTGCTGAAGGATTAGAGCGGATTTTCAGTGACCAATAAAGGCTTAGCTACAAGCCACAATGGCCAACTGATTACACAGTGCATATGATACAACATCCCTGAAGAATCAGAGGAGACGTGAATGCTTTTAAGCATCACATTTATGAAAATGTACAAATATAGTGAAACATTTGAAAGTAGTCTTTACTATTTGACAACCAAGTCAAGTTTTTCTTCAGTATTTTATTATTTTATTTGACGCGTTTGTCCCTGTAGGCTGTCAAAAGTACTACTATATTGTTGTGTTTTTTTCTTCATTTTATATTATACTTAATATAAAATATAAGTCCCTTTGTATGCTGTCTAAAGCAGTGTTATTTTTATTATTTTATTTTAATTTATTTTATTCTTCTGTCCCTTTCTAGGTTGTCTAGCACTACCATTTTTTTATTTTTTTATTCTTCTGTCCCTTTCTAGGCTGTCTAGCACTACAATTTTATTTTATTTTATTTTATTTTCAAACTATTGGACCCCACTATATTTTTTCAAGCACTGTATTTTTCCTCTGTCCTCTTTCTGTCTCCCAAACATTTCCAGCCACTATTTTATATTTCGCCTTTCTTTTTTGCTTTTTCCAGAGGGGCGTTTTCCGAGGTGGTCCTGGCCCAAGAGAAGGCCACGGGAGACATGTACGCCGTGAAATGCATCCCGAAAAAAGCACTAAGAGGAAAAGAGAGCGGAATAGAAAACGAGATTGCAGTGCTGAGGAAGTAAGTAGTCCTAAAAGCCACCAGAAAAGGCTTAAAATAACAAACCCAACACCCATTACATGCTTCACACAAGTTCCTCTTGCTACTGAGGAAAAAAGCTGCAGTTGAAAGGAAGCTGTTAGTGCGAGTTTGAGCGGGAGATGACTCAGGCTTTATGACACGCCCCTCACAGCCTCCTACCTTTACTGACTCCTACCTGTCCCTTTCAAAAGCATCGCAAGAAATGATTCATGTGGCCTCCGCCGCAGACCTCGCTATTCACCGCACGTTGAGGCCGAGCGCAGGTCCGCGGTTGTCATGGTAAAAAGGCGTTCTGGCAAAGGAGGCAAGGCAAAACGCGAGAAACGCTGCAGCTTGCAGCTGGATTGGAGATGCTGTGGTCAGAATGATTCTAGTGACTGGAATGTAACTATTCAGCAAGGATGCTTTCGGTTGATCAAAAGTGACAATAAAGACATTTATAAAATGTCACAAAAGATTCCTAAATGCTGTACTTTTAAACTTTCTGTTCATCAAAGAATCCTGGAAAAAAAAAAAATCACAGTTTCCACAAAAAAGCATCATATTAGGATGATTTCTGTAGGATTTTATTTTATGCTTTTGTCCATTTGTCAAAAGCAATTTTTTAAAATCTTATTGTATTTTATTATTATTTAAAAAAATCGTTTTACCTTTGTGAGTCCCTTTGTTAAATGCACTATACATTTTATTTTATTTTATTTTATTTTATTTTATTTTATTTTATTTTATTTTATTTTATTTTATTTTATTTTATTTTATTTTATTTTATTTTATTTTATTTTATTTTATTTTATTTTACTGTCCCCTTGTGTGTCCCTCTGTCAAAAGCACTACATATTTTATTTAATTTTTAATTTTATTATTTTATTGTCCCTTTGTGTGTCCCTTTGTCAAAAGCTCTAAAAATGTATTTATTTTATTTAATTTTATGACAGTGAATTCAGCTTTGCCATCGCAGAAATAAATTATGAATGCATTGCCCTTCAGTTGTTTAGCAACTTACATTTGAGAATCTCTAGAGTTTTTTTTTTTTCTTTCATTGTCTGCATGAACAGAAAAGCTCAATCTATCAGCCCAACTCATATGCTATGGTGTACGGGAGCATGTAATGGGAACCAACATCAGCCATCCAAAACAAAGCCTTCATAATCCACTCAAGTGCGCCTCTGGTTCATTGTAATTGACCAAATATTTTGTCTGTTCTTTTCAGGGTCAAGCATGAGAACATTGTGGCTCTAGAAGACATTTACGAGAGCCCCAGTCATTTATATCTTATTATGCAACTGTGAGTAAAATCTCTTTGCTACTTCAATTTGTGCTTAATTAATGATCTGAGTCTCCAAAGTCTTTGAAATGGAGCCAAACAATGTGAAGCAAGTTTGCAATGTGGAAAACTTAAAAAACTTAAGAAGTAATCTGTTCTTGCCTATATCTGATGTGTGACCGACTGATACATTTCTTTTAATTGCAATCCAAAACATTCTCTTTCTGTCATTCCAATTCAACATCCTGTGGCGCTTTAAACTCATGACTTGAAAAGGAGCCAATTCTTATTCTGAATGTTGTCCAAGCCTCCTGCTGCTGCTTGAAATCATTTTAGTGATCTGAACAACAGATGATTAACGCAGTCTCAATCTATATAGCTTAATGTGAAGCATGTTAAACCCATATTTGAGTTTTTATTTTATTTTATTTATTGTATTTTTAAACATACACTACCTTTCAGATGTTTGGGGTCAGTGAGATGTTTGTTTTTTGTTGTTGAAAGAAATTAATACTTTTATTCAACAAGGATGCATTAAATTGATCAAAAGTGACAGTAAAGACATTTATAGTGTTACAAAAGGTTTCTATTTCAAATAGATGCTGTTCTTTTGAACTTTCTATTCATCAATTAATCCTGAAAAAACTTTATCATGGTTTCCACAAACAATATTAAGCAGCACAACTGTTTTCAACATTTCAAGAAATGTTTCTTGTGCAGTAAATCATCATATTAAAATGATTTCTGAAGGATCATGTGACACTGAAGACTGGAGTAATGATGCTGAAAATTCAGCTTTGCATCACAGGAATAAATGACATTTTAAAATATATTTAAATAGAAAACAGTTATTTAAATTGTAATAATTGTACACAATATTACTAGCCTGGTTAAAACCAGACCATTCTCAGTAGTAACTGAGTTATGGTCTGGCAAAGCTTCATTAATAACTCATTTCCAAAGGGGCGTCACCAACGGACGTCGCTCAAATGCCTCTGGGCGCAATTGGATAGACCTAAAACCAATCAGAGCAATCTTCATCGTGTAAAGCCATATGCTGCGTCCCAATTCACCTAAGTTACAATACGCCATAAAAGTATGTACTCTTTTTGTGAAGAAAAGGTATTTACTTTTGAATGTGTAGCAAAAAAGGAGCCAAGCTTCGTCATCTTTATCGGACGGATCTGTTGCGTGCATCCTGTCACGTAAACTGCCCTGTCAATCATCTTGTCACAGTTAAAATCCTCTATTAAATCTAATTTAATTTCCTACCGTTTCGGAGAGAAATGTAGTAGCACGTTCATCTGCCAGTGGGTCTTTCATGGAGACTGTCCTCATGTGTTTGCAATTTGAATATAATAATGCATTTAAAAGTTCAACGGACGTCGCTCAAATGCCTCTGGGCGCAATTGGATAGACCTAAAACCAATCAGAGCGATCGTCATTGTGTAAAGCCCGCCCCAACGTTTCCGATTGGTGCCGCGATTTCGACGGATTAGAAATGGGCTTGAATGAGCTCTTTGCCAGACTACTTGCAGAGCAAATCTAAATTTTCCGGAAGTTGTCTGGGTTTTCCCAGGCTACAATATTACTGCTTTTACTGTATTTTTGATCAAATAAATGTAGCCTTGGCGAGACTTTCAAAAACATTAAAAACTCTTACCAACCCCAAACCTTTAAACAGCAGTGTATAATGGAGGGATGAAAATATGAAAATTCTGGCCGATACCGATAACCGATAATTTTTTTATATTTGAAAGCCGATAACCAAAAAATCTAAATAAATAAAAAATGTTATATAATTTAGCCTGATTACAAAAACAAAAGTCTCACTATTAAAAGCCATGTCCCAAGCACACAATTACAATGTTCTCATTATAATTATATGACAGACTTGCACTTAAACTGTATATATATGTTGCACTTAACTGTATTTTCCTTTAAGTGATTCCAATTATGTTCAAGCAATTAAAAACCATCATGGTGAGCAGTGCACATCTAACTGACAGTGGGAAATAATCCATTATTTATCTTCCAAATGATCTATGGTCTATGACGTAAACATATATCGGGCGATACCGATATGGTGGCCGATATATCATGCATCCCTAGTATATTGTTTTTTGTATACACCTGTATGTAAGTTTGACAGTTCTGAATAACTATAAACATTAAAAAGCAGATTTCTTGTGTTTTTCAGTGTGTCCGGTGGGGAGTTGTTCGATCGGATTGTGGAGAGGGGTTTCTACACGGAGCAGGACGCCAGCGCATTAATCAAACAGGTTCTGGATGCAGTTAACTACCTGCATTCACTGGGGATAGTCCACCGAGACCTGAAGGTGATGATTTCCCTTGACTGATTTCCTTCACACCAAAACAAATCGATATGCATAGACGTACAGTTTCATTATAGTACACAGGAACTGGAACATAAGACTTGAAAGGTCACCGCACTTTAGTGGAAGCAAGGCGTACAGCGTAAATAACTCTGTGACTTTTTAACCTAATCACCCTCTCTCTCTCTCTCTCACTCTCTCTCTCTCTCTCTCTCTCTCTCTCTCTCTCTCTCTCTCTCTCTCTCTCTCTCTCTCTCTCTCTCTCTCTCTCTCTCTCTCTCTCTCTCTCTCATATCTCCCGACAGCCGGAGAATCTGCTCTATTTTAACCCGAATGAAGAATCCAAGATTATGATAAGTGATTTTGGGCTGTCCAAGATGGAGGACGCCACCAATGACATCATGTCCACAGCCTGCGGGACGCCGGGATATGTGGGTAGGGCTGTCAGTCCACTAAATATCACTGTGAATCTGAACATTTAAAAAATTATCATAATTTTAACGCCTGTTGATTGGTTAACAATAAGTTCTCTTACTACTGTATATACATGGGGAAAACTGTAGTAGATCTAATGGGACGTTTCATGTAATTTTACAGTAGAATTTGAGTTTTTTGAAGTGTAAAAAGTCTTCGTATAATTTCCTCATGCGGGACACTTCTCATTTGATGTGTTTTGTTCTTATTTGTTATGTATATTAGGGTTTATGTTATATCTTGTGTTGTTAAATGAATGTTTATTTCATTATTATAGTGTCATATGTTACCATGATGGTGTTTTGTATATGACACCATCTATTAATATTTACCTCAGTGTGTGGAAAAGCTCTTTTTGATGAACTTTGATTCATCATATGATTTTCTCTTTACCTCTTATGTTTTTAAGGTGGTTGTCGGTGTGTTATGAAAATGAAAATGACTTTAGTAAATTGATGTATTAACATCATTAGTTAAAAGTGCGAATATGGAAACAACAGCATATGGATTTGAAACACATTAAGGTGTTTTAAATAATGGCGGAATTTTATTTTTGGAAGTACACTGTAAAAAATATGTTTAAGTCTAATCTATAAAAC
Source organism: Squalius cephalus (assembly GCF_949319135.1). NCBI lineage: Eukaryota > Metazoa > Chordata > Actinopteri > Cypriniformes > Leuciscidae > Squalius > Squalius cephalus. The sequence continues at coordinate 22,895,637 of NC_137144.1, forward strand.
TTAAAATGTTACTTCCATACATTTTACAGTAGCACAGTTCTGACAAGCACAGCTACCATTTTTTTAACCATACATTTCACAGATTTTTTTTTTACAGTGTACTTCCAAAATAAAATTCCGCCATTATTTACTCACCTTAATGTGTTTCAAATCCATATGCTGTTGTTTCCATATTCGTACTTTTCATATCCATTTTTTCTTGTGAAATACAAAGAATTGTACACATTTTGAACAATATCTATGCAAATTGTACATAGTGACCATGTCTGTCGAATCCAAAAAAAAAAGACAAAACAAAATCACAATAAAAGTGGTTAAAAAAACAGCACATTAGAAAACATACAGTTTTGGAATGACATGACAGTGAGTAAATGATGATCAAATTTGGTTTTGGGTGAACTATCCTTTAAAAACGTTTTTATTAGTGCTGTCAAATCGATTAATCGCGATTAATCACATCTAACAAAAGTTTTTGTTTATATTATATATGTGTGTATATGTTATTATATACTGTAGGCTATATATAGTATATACTATATATGTGTTTGTGTATATATATATATACACAAACACATATATTATATAAACAGAAAAGTTTATATTAGATATGATTAATCGCGATTAATCGATTTGACAGCACTAATTTCTAGTAAATAAATCATTTCATTCACTTTCTCTGTCGTTTAATATGTTCAATAGCTCCGGAGGTATTAGCACAGAAGCCATACAGCAAAGCCGTGGACTGCTGGTCTATCGGAGTTATTGCTTATATCTTGTGAGTAGTTTTTTTCCCCCATATTGAATTGAAATATCTTTAATGTCCCAAGGGGCAATTTGGTTCACAACAAGTAGCCTACACATACACATTCGCACATAAAACCATGAGATGATAAATAGATAAAAACATAAATACACATGTACCTATAGTTTGTTGAGAAACCTAACAGCTAATGGTACAAATGATCTCCAATATCTGTTGGACCTGCCACGTTTTCGGTAGGTATACCTCCTTCCTGATGGTAGGAGGCAAAACTCAGAGTGTAATGGGTAAGTGATGTTAGCCAAAATGGCCATTGCCCTCTGTGTAGCTCTGGCCTCGTACATATGCTCAGTGCTGTTGAGATCAGTGCCCCTGGCTCTTCCTTATGCTCGTCTGCTCAAGAGTCTTCCAGACATCTATCTCATCAATCAAAATCTGACTTCTCTCAGACTCGATTCTGAATTCAGCCAGATCATCATTAAATTCATGGGAGTCAAATCTTAAATAAAACTGATTCAGCTCCTCCACCAAATCAGAGTCAGGTTTGTCAGATGTAGCTACCCCTTTTTTCTTATCACTGTATCTTATGTTAAATGTACTGCTGCTTTCCCAACCATTGCTACATTCATTATTTTAAAAAGAGGTCTTTAGGTTAAAACACTGACCACTTTTGAATCCTCTGCCTCCTCAGGTTGTGTGGATACCCTCCGTTTTACGACGAGAATGACTCTAAACTGTTTGAGCAAATACTGAGGGCAGAATACGAGTTTGATTCCCCGTACTGGGACGACATTTCTGATTCGGGTAAGTGTGAATTAGATCATATATTATAGTTAATGACATAAACTCTTTATATATCAGGTTCAAGCTTTTGTTGTGTTCTTAGTATGGGAGAAAATGACACCCTTCTTCACCTCCTTTTGTCTCTTCCACCCACTGAAACACGCTATCATTGAGTAAGACTTGAGTTACTTGTGTTTACTTGTCGCTGACAGTCACGACTTCATTTTTTTTCCCATGAGCAACACTTTAATATAGGTTTTTCGAAAGTAACACAGGTATTGCAGCCAGATATAAATCAGCAGTTGAAAAGCATTATCTGGCGCTAGGCGATTCAGCTTCGTTTGAAAATAACAAGTCGACACCCACAGCACAAGCTGTTCCCTGGTGTCTGGGGAAGTGTAGGAGGGTGTCATTTTTTCACAATTAGAACTGCGCCCTTGTGCAACTGATTCAGGGAGTTTTTTCTTGTGTTGTTTTATAGCTAAAGACTTCATTAGTAACCTGATGCAGAAAGATCCAGAAAAGAGGTTAACTTGTGATGAGGCTCTTCTGCATCCATGGTGAGCGACCAGGATTGTGTTCACTGCCGTTCTGATGTTATATTAGTTGCTGCAGGTTTAAGAGTGAAACTCACACAGTCTATCAATAACATTAAGCATATTTCCCTGCCTTCGTAATACCCATTAATGTGTTAATTTTTTTTTCCTTTTAAGTTTGAAATTTGCATTAATCTCAATAAAATCAGAATAAAATTTACACCATGATGTAAATATAATATAATATAATATATATATAATGCATTACAGTAATGAGAACTGTGGAAAATATGCTTAATTGTCATGAAAATAATGTCACACTCCAAAAATATGTAACAATATAATAGTATAGCCTTTTATGATATATATATGTGTATATATATATATATATATATATATATATATATATATATATATATATATATATATATATATATATATATATATATATATATATATATATTGTACAGTTCAAAAGTTTGGAGTGAGAAGATTTTTTTATAGAAATTTCAGCAAGGATGCATTAAATTTATTTAAAAAAAAATAGTATACTTTTTTTTAATGTTTTAAATAAATGCTCTATTTATTGAATATAAACTCTATATTCCTCAAAGAATAAAAAAAAAATACATCAGGCTTTCCACAAAAAATTAAGCATCTGTTTTCAATATTGATAACAATCAGCAGCAAATCAACATATTGGAATGATTTCTGAAGGATCATGTGACACTGAAGACCGGAGTAATGATGCTGAAAATTCAGCTTTGATCACAGGAATGAATGACATTTTAAAATATATTTAAATAGAAAACAGTTATTTGATATTGTAATAATATTTAAATATTACTGTTTTTACTGTATTTTAGATCAAATAAATGCAGCATGAGAGACTTCTTTCAAAAACATAAAAAATATTACAAACCCCAAACTTTTGAATTGCAGTGTATATTTTATTACATTATCATATTATATTATATTAGCCTATATTATACAAAGTTCAAATGAAGTCTTTGATTAATATCAACACAACGCTAATCGTAACCGTAACTACATTCACCTTAAGATGTTATTGAGCACAAATCTTTGTTTTTACATTATATAGTTATGTTTATACACACATATGGTCACATATAAAAAGACACTGCCCCCTCATGGATGCCACATGATACTGCAAGAAGTCCAAATCTCCTCTGATTTCAGGATAGCTGGTGATACTGCGCTCTGTAAGAACATCCACGAATCAGTCAGCCGACAGATGAAGAAAAACTTTGCGAAAGCAAAATGGCGAGTAAGTGACCACGTCCTTTCCACAACATTTTTCTTTCCCCCTTTGGAATCATTAATTGAGAAACCTGTATTGATTGACCAGTATTTTATTTAACGTGATTTAAATGTCTGTGTTCTCTGAACTCTTCTCTCCTCACAGCAAGCGTTTAATGCCACTGCAGTGATCCGACATATGAGGCGTCTTCAGCTTGGGAGCAGTATGGATTCCTCCCAACACAGGAAGCAGAATCCAACATCCATGCCGGGGAAGAGTCAGTCGGTTGATGTGTCTTCAGTCCACCGCAACGACTGTAAGTTGTTACCACAGTGCTTTAAGGCCCCGATATACTCACAGCGAAGTTCTTTTCATTCTTCGTTAAGGGGTTAAAAGAAGTCCGAAATAGCCTTGCAGCGATATACAGTTAGCGAACAACATTTAGATGTGAATATGTGCTTTCCTCTCAATAACAAAATAAACACACAACAAAAATGCCAGTGGTGCGAAAACAGCATCATATCGATTTGGTTATGTTTGCAAGAGCTCTGCAATTTGACACTCCAATCAAGTCACGACTATTTATATAGCATTTTATACAATAAATATGAAAGCAAGCAGCTTTTACAGTTTTAAACATGAAAAACAGTGTAAGTCACTTTTAAATTAGAATTACAACTTAAATTTATATTACTTTAAAGCAGCTCTCCAGTGTGTTCATGTTTTTATGCGTGTCTGGCCTCGACGGACTGAACAGAAGAAATGAACCTGAGAAGATCCACGCCAAAGAAGGCGGAGCCTCAGAGCCACACCTACCTATTACTTAATCACTACAGACCAATGGTAGTTTGAAGGTGTTTACCAACCGGAGCAAACTTTATTGAGATATTCGCTTTGACAAGCTGTTGAACTCAAAACTAACTTTGTTTTGGCCTAAAATTTGGCCTTTGTTCAAAATGACGTCAACTTATCGGCTTTATCGCTAGATTTAGCGCCTTTTCAGACCTGCGACTTCTGGTTAACATGTAGTTTGACACTATATCATACTTGTTGCATTGACTGACAGGAAATATGTAAATGAGAACAGCTTTATTTGACATCCAGCTATATATTACACTGCCCGGCCAAAAATAAAAAGCCACTGTTCGGATTTGGCAAATGTTTAAGAGTCTATGATTGGATTATTATTGCAGTGATTATTATGTTTCTAGCATGTTATATGTTTGGCAACAGTTCTTCTAACCCTGATTGATGGAGTGTGTAGCTTTTCATCTCATAAACAACCATGTAGGAAGACACAACATGACCATATTCCAGGACGACAATGTCAAGATTCATCAGGCTCAAACTGTGAAAGAATGGTTATGAGGAACATGAAGAATCATTTCCACACATGAATCGTCTCCTCTGAGTCCAGATCTTAAATTCATTGAGTCTTAGGGATGTGCTGGAGGAGACTTTACAGAGTGCTGGACTCTTGCATTGTCAATACAAGATCTTGACCAAAAATGGATGCACCTCTTGATGGAAGTAAATGTTGTGATGTTATTTCCATCAAGAGGTGCATCATTTTTGTTCAAGATCTTTGTCATCCTGAAAATATGGCAATGTTGTGTCTTCCTACATGGCAAAAGCTACACACTCCATCAATTAGGGTTTGAAGAACTGTTGCCAAACATATAGGCGAAGATGCTAGAAACATAATAATCACTGCAATAATGATCCAATCATAGGCTCTTGAGGATTTGCCTATTTAAATCCAAACAGCGTATTTTTCGGTCGGGCAGTGTATATTAAAATACAGTATGTGAGCACATATTAGGAGAGAAAACAAATGACAATTGGCGCATGACGCCATCTAGCAACATGTTGCGACTTTTCGAGCAGGCTTCATCTACTTTCCATTGAAAATCGTTGGCAACACTGAACGTCACTCCAGTTCGTTCTTCGATTTTGCTTGAAGTATATCTGGGCCTTTATATTTCTTGAGCTGAAACTCACAATAGTTGTTTTTGACTCGACATATAAAAGTTGCTCATCACCAGTGATGTGTTTTGTGTTGTATTATGTCGTGTTGTCAAACAGCCCTTGAAGAGGGTGTTATCTTTGTCTAGGTTCGTCCGTGCAAGCGGCAAACTCTTCCTCGAAGACGGGAACGCCCGAGCGGAAAGCGCGGGCATCCACCGTCACCACCATCATCACCGGCTCAAAATGACATCACTTCTTGTGAGACCGCTGACTTGACTATTGCACTTTGTGGAAAATCGTGTTTTCTTCTATTTAACGGTAACTTCCATTGTCCACAGTCGAACACGTTTTCCTCTCTGGAAAGCCAATGGCGCGCTATACCTTGAGACTGTCTCGAGAGTGGCCTGTGTATTTAAGGTGACTGTTTTACCGAGTAAAGCTCATGACTTGAACGTTAATGTGGCTGTTGAATGGAGATTACGAACCTCGAGTTGAAGCACATCTGCTTTGGGTCGTAATAGTTCTTAGAAGTTGTGCAGATAAAACAGTTTTCATTCATTAAACAGTTGTTGTAAATTTTTGCTGCTGTGTTTCAACCTGCTGCTGTTTTGAAGGACCAAACGATAAAGGATGTGAGATTTACAGAATGTCTAGAGAAGCTGATGTAGTTAATAGAGGCTTTAAACCAATAGCCACAATTATTGCCATCCAGTATGTATAAACTTGAAAATCGGTTCTGGATGCATGAATGGTGCAAGTGAATGAAGGGTGTTAATATGTATTTAAAAAAATGGAAATGTGCAGTTTAATGGTTTTATCAACCATGTTAATATCAAGAAAAGATTCTGGAGTGATGTGTGTGTCAGTCAAATTTTTTTGAAGGTATGGTAATAAGCACTTTTTAAAGAGTTTTGTGTATGTTTTGGATTTATTTTGTAAGCTTTGCTTTTTTTAAATGACTTTTTGGCATTTACTGTATAATTTTGTCCACACTTTATATTGCAGTGATTGTTACGTAGTAATATTTTGTGGAAATTGAAGTATTTGTTGTTATTACCACTTAAATGATTATTAATTGTAATATAGCCACTGTAATGTAAGCTGTTGTCATAATTTTATTCTTCTAATTGTGACTAAGCCTGAGGAAACTGAAGAACGCTTGACCCACAATGTGTTTGTTTAGTCACAGATCTGTATGAAAACTACCAGCTTCAATCACTGACATTTGTATTTGCTGATCTTGTGTTTCAGTGGAGCGAAAACGCCTAAAATTTCACACACCGTCCAAAGCTGTTTTGATATGATGTGCCCACTGATATATGACCGTGAGAGATTCAAACAGTTTCTGCTCTGAATCTTGCATGTCAGCATGGTCTTCATACCAGCCCTCTGAATTTAGCAGCTACATGCTGGTTCTTTCATTCAGGTCGCAGAAATGATGTAAGCAGTGTTTTCACTTCAGTAGATTTGTTCTGTGATGAGTGTTTTTGGTGTATGAGTGTGTGGTGAGTTGATTTCAATTTTCCATTAAATGCAAAGATAAAACAGTCTTATTGTTGTTCAGACTTATTTGGATAGCTTTTATTCTACCAAAATGAACGGAAAGTAGATTTACAACATGCTTAGACTGCAAATATTTAATAAATGTAATTATACACATTACATTATCTCAGCACAAATGAATAAAATCTGGTTACTTTTTTTTTTTAAATTCTATACCTTGTGCAAAGAATTTTGTCATGCGGGGAAAATGTACCATTTAAACTAACCATAAAAATAAAACAAAAACTGGCGAGTTATTAGTCGTACAGTTAAGGGTTATGAATAGCCTGCATTGGAATAAATGTACATCTTTGTAAAGAACTATAATACATGATTACATACGTCGCATACATGCATATGGCTATAAGTTCTTTCGCGCTAGTGTGTAGCCTACATGTTTATGGCACGCGTTGTGCAAAAAAGCCTTTACAGAAATATGATGTAAAGTAGTACTGTAAAGCTCTCCACCCGTATCCCTGTGGTTTCAGTTCGTGTGTCGGTTGTATTCGTAAGATGGGTCGAGGCCGTCGTGGTGAAACTCTCTCCACTGCTCTGTCTGCGCTCTGGTGCGCTCGTCTTGCTCTGGAGGACGAGAGTAAAAACGGAGGAATGTTAACTTTAACTGTGTATTCAGGTGATTAATGTTATATAAGCTTAAAGTACCAAATTTGAGTAACTGTGACAATTCCGATAGCACTAGACGGCAGCATTACAAATGATTAGTTAGTATAAAAATATATAATTAAAAATAAATAGTCAAAAATTGATGATTTGGTAAATCTGTTTTGTAAAACACAAGGTTCATCTGAGTTCAAGTTGTTTGCGTCAGTGTTGAATGATCTCAGAATGCTAGTACTGCTGCTGTCTGATCCAAAATGGCCGCCAGGTGAGTGATTGATTTGACTTTCTTTTTTTTTTTTTTTACTCACCGTCATCCTCTTCCTCAGCGTAATTCTCAAACTGATTCCTCTGTTCCTCATGATATTCCCTCCTTCTCTCATCCGCGGCCAGCCTCTGTCTCTGTTCAGCTAATGAGACAACATGAGAGAAAGAAAGAGAACGAAATAAAAACAGAAATATGCTCAGACATCAAGAAATAGCCTAAGGTAGCTATGATGTTCACAAATGATCAAACTTAACACAGTAAACCATGGAAAACCCAGTTCAGCCACATAAGAAAGTAAATCATGCTTTAGTAAATCACAATTATAGTCATAATTTCGATTTTATCTCATATTTATGATTATGGAAATGGGCTTCCATAGACAGACCCATTTTTTATTATTATAACATATTTTAACTACAATTATGCAAATGCTTTTGTTTGGATTTCATTGTATTGCACAATTGTATCATCTGATTTAGTGTGGCAGGCAGCACCACCAAGTTATACCATAACCACACATACCAATTAATTTAGCTTTATTTTAAGTCCAAAAAATATAACATATTGATTCCACTTGGGATGTTCCAACCTCTTGTCCTTATCTCACTTTCTGAATACATAGTAATGAATTCCCACAAGTCAGTCAAACATAGTTTTTGGTGAGCCCATAACCATAAACAAACACAGACCAGGTCAAAGCCAAATAAAAGCATGAAAAAGCAGCAGAGCCCCTCCTCCGTTGGCAGGAGCTGAAGACTGAAAGCTGGTTTCTCCAGCCTGCCCTGTGGTTCCAGCTATTTGCTGTGGTTTTCCGTCCTTGCATTCCTCAGCTGGCTCAAAACGCAGCACCTGTGTGGCCAGTGCGAGCAACTACTAAAAGGGCTCTTTATTACTGTTTTACAATAGCAACCCTGACTAAAAGGTTCTAGAAGCCACAACAGTGATGTGATTGATGCTCATTTACTTTACAAGACTTCAGATTGTGACTTTTTAAATATACACTACTGTTCAAAGGTTATGTAATATATATATTGTATTGATTGTATTAATTTAATTTAAACATACAGTAAAACAGTAATATTTTGAAATATTTATAAAACCGTTTTCTTTTTCAATATATTTTAAAATATAAATTATTCCTGTGATCAAAGCTGAATTACTCCAGTCTTCAGTGTCACATGATCCTCCAGAAATCATTCTAATATGCTGATTTTATTAATATGCTGAAACATTTCTTATTCTTATCCATGTTGAAAGTTTGCTTACAGATAATATATTTTATGGACACGTGATACATTTTTATTCAGCATTCTTTGATGAATATAAAGTTCAAAAGAACAGCATTTATTTGAAATGTATATCTTTTGTGACATTACAAATCTTTACTGTCACTTTTGATCAATTGAATGCATCTTTGCAGTATGTATGTATATGTGTATAATATATATATTGTCCATTGTAGTTGACAGCTGCTCAAGGGGTTGCAAGAGTTTTCAAATAAGCACAAATAGCCTCACCGTTTATCTCATCCTGAGTTTTCACAGACCTCCTGCCTCGCCGTTTGAAGAAGCTTGAGGCATCTGACTCTGGCATGAAGATCTTCCTCAGTGCACCTTCAGTGAAGAAGAACATTGATGAGGGGGAAGAACTCGTTGGAAAGATCTGTGGAAACATTGTGGGGTTTTTTGGTCACCTTGAGGATTGGCTGCCTTTGCATCCCTCCTATCTGACACGGCGGCGCTGTCGGCTCCATGGAACACTGTAACAAAGGCAAAATGATTGAGGTAAGTCCAAAATATTTGCCACTCTTTCCAGGTACTGTTGAACCTGTGGTTCCCCACATTAGTAAATCAACACTTCCCTTGGTCAACCACAGTCCGGTTACTCACAGGTGATGGCGGACAGAACAACGAGACAGGTGAGTAGAGCAGGTTGCATCCAGGACATTTTGAAGTTTAGCTGAGCAAGAACAAAGTAAAAGCTGCTGATGTTCTCTGGGACGTCTTGCCTGAGATTGGGCTTGTGGTCATGGGAGCAGTGAAAGGAATTTGACCAGGAGGGTGAAAGAGGGGTGGAGCCTTGGGAATGTGTTGATTTTGGGGTGAGGGGTGGCACCGGAAAGGGACGTTGGCAGGGATCAAGCTCTGCGGGATCTTGCTTGAAGTGATCAAATGACATGGGAATGGTGCAGTGTTTTTTTTTTAGCAAGGCATTTCTGCTTTGAGAATTTATTAATAACACTGCATTGTAAAGGAATGTTCCAGATTTGATACAAGTTAAGCTTAATCGACAGCATTTGTGGCATAAGGTGGATTACGATGGTTTTCAAAACACTCTCTCGTGTGCAATAGCATGTAGGTGTTGATACTTTTTCCTATGCAATGACGTTAGCCAATCATAAAAGGGACCATTTACTGACAAGCCTTAAGGAGCCGCCCCTAAAAAATTCATTTATATTTTTTGCACATAAAACTTAATTAAAATTGTAAGTGTTAATATTAGGGCTGTCAAACGATTAATCGCGATTAATCGCATCCAAAATAAAAGTTTGTGTTTACATAATATATGTGTGTGTATGGAGTATAATTATTTTCTATATATAAATACACACACATGCATATATATATTTAAGAAAAATGTGTTATTTATATATAAAATATTTATATATAATATAAATTATATATAATATAAATATATATACACAGTATATACATGCAAATATTTCTTAAATATATACATGCATGTGTGTGTATTTATATATAGAAAATAATTATACACCGTACACACACATATATTATGTAAAAACAAACTTTTATTTTGGATGCGATTAATCGCGATTAATCGTTTGACAGCCCTAGTTAATATACGTATATATATATATATATATATATATATATATATATTTAATCCATACCATGACCCTTTTAAAAAAATATTTAACAGAAAAGGTTTGTCTAAAATCATGTTAACACATATTGTTTGGTTTTGTGGCTGTGGTATTGAAACAATAATCGGCCTCATTCACTTCCATTGTATGTGCCTGACTATCAGCTGGTTTGCTTTAAAGTCCCCCTGCAGTCAATCATTTGATCCCTTAAAACTCATCTTTGATCACCAAAATTACATATTTAAAAGTTTTTTCCTTGAAAAAAAATTCTTCATGCCTTAAAATAACTTGAATGTAACTCTACACCCTTGCCTCATTTAGTATACGCGGTTCTATGAATATGCAAATTAGCCCCGCCTCCACTCACTCACACAAGCTCAGAGATCCACTCGTTGATGATCACAGGTTGACCTGATTGGTTACAAGGTAGTTTGTGACGTCAGAAACACAAGGGATTTCAAACCGCGTTTTTGAGACTGTATTTGGTTCACTGCAGCTTTAAGGAGAAAAGACTCAGCATGATGTTGACATGAATTTGCACATGGTTTGTCTCACATTAAAAACACCACATAGACATATAAACAACATTAAAAGCTTGATTTTCACCACAATATCCACCATATTTTAGTAATTAACATGCCACATATTCTGCCGACATCAGGACATGTTTCTGCCCCTTAGAGTACCAAAATATGGAGAGTGTTTTGCACCTGAGGGGTGTGATTGACACAAGGGGCTCCTCTCAGGCCCCAGGCGGGAGGAACGTCTGCGGCTCTGTGTTTACTTAGGGGGTTTTTCTAGCTGGAGTCTGGCCAGTGGCAGGACGCAGTGAATGATGAAATTGTAAGGGCCTCTTTCCGAGAGCCTGGGGCCCGGAGAAACTGAGATGAGAGAATATGTAAAGGAAAGACTTGGATGTGGTTTGACTGGATGACAGAGAGAAAAGTTTTGAAGCCGCTGCCAGAATAGGTTGCACATGTCTGCTTAAAATATTCCTCTCTGTCACTGGACAGTCGTAAACATGTCAGAATTGCTGCCTTTTTCTGTCCTTCAAAAGTTTTGCTGGATAAGCTTTAAAGATGTTTGAGTTTTCATAAGTTTATGAAAAATGCAAATAACATTTGTTTAGGACTAATGTTACCAAGAGCGCTAACTGTCTAGATTTACCTGACGCTTTATTTAAAGGGGTCATCAGATCCCCATTTTCCACAAGTTGGTATGATTCTTTAGGGTCTTCATGTAAAGTTTGTAACATACTTTGGTTAAAATTTCTCAATGGTTGTGTAAAACAACACGCTTTTTACCTCCTCAAAAACATCTCTGTTCACAGCGACCCGTTTCAGTGCATGTCTCTTTAAATGATAATGAGCGACTGCTCACCCCACCCCTCTCTTCCATGGGGCGTGTGGACACAATACACGTAAAGTTTACAAATGGCTGAGGGCGGAAATATGCTAATACGGGACAGTCCGTCATTGGTCGTGGGCGGAGCATGAGCAATATGACATCATATAACTCAGAAAATTGTGTTTAGACCAGAAAATTGTGTTTAGACTTTCTGAGGTTTAAAAAAAAAGGAGTGAATGGATTTTTTGATCTATCTATCTATCTATCTATCTATCTATCTATCTATCTATCTATCTATCTATCTATCTATCTATCTGTCTGTCTGTCTGTCTGTCTGTCTGTCCATCGTTCTATCCATCCATCCATCTGTCTATCGTTCGATCTATCCATCCATCCATATTGTTCTAGGTCTGTATGTCCATCTATCTATTATTGGTATCTATCTATCTATCTATCTATCTATCTATCTATCTATCTATCTATCTATCTATCTATCTATCTATCTATCTATCGTTTTACAGTTTTTTTTATTCGCTTTGCTACTATTTTCACAAGTAAGGTGTACATTTTCAAAACTCTTAGTACTAAAATCCAAACTGATCACACTAGTAAATTTGTTGTAATTCAACTTTTTTTTTTTTTTTTTACTCAACTTTTTATGCTGATGTAAATTGTAAGGAAAATATAACATTAGAAAATTGCACATTTAGTAGTCTCAGAGTGGTCTTAAACTTTTTTTAATCAAAATGTGTGTATTTCTGCTGATGGTGGCAAAATTGTACAAGCCACAAACTCAAAGGAAATCACTCAGTCTAACAGTTTGTTGACAGATAGATTCTCGTCTTTTTGAACAGCGTATCGTAACACAGAACCTTTGGTGCAGAGATAACATAGTCAAACACCACCATGTACTCTGTCTTCTGTGGTTAAAGGAGGGGTCCACAGAACAGCCTTTGATTGGCCCCTTACAATTTGAGTACAGCACCCAGTGAAGTGATTTGCATTGCTGATCACACTCCTCAGGTATTAGCCTGTGGTGTTGTTCTGTCATCGGAGATGCCTCGCTTCACGGTCCACGTTCGGGACGAGTGGCTAACCGTCCCATGCAAAGATGCCACCTGCAGCATCAAATGGTTGGGTTTCGAAGCTCTCAAGCGCTACATCAAGAACAAACCCGACAATGGAGGAATCCAGCACATCAAAGATGTGCGTTTTGTGGTCAGAAGATGTCAGGGATTAGGGTTGCTGGACAATGACGATACCATAGAAGATGTGCTTGAGGACAATGACTTCGTTGATCTTGGTAATGTTACAAATATGGCTTATTTGTTCAGTGTTTGTCTAGAGGTTGAACTTCAAGCATTCAGTTCTTGACTGACTTGTTTTAGGCTGTTAACCACGATTACTGAATCCTGTTTTGCAAGATGAGTCAATAACCTGTTATATTTTACTATTATCTTCAGCTATTGAAGGAGACACCATGCCACAAGATTTCATTCCAAGTCAGCCTGGGACGTCACACCTGTATCTTTATATTGTCAGTCAATTACAAATTTTAATTAAATAAATTATATGATACGCTGATTACTTAATCAAATGAATCACAATTAATCATATACACCAATGTTTGCTGAGAAAAGCCTCCAATTAGGATCATTCAAAGACATTAAATGCATATCTCATGCTTACATCTTAAATTGCAGTAAAGGGAAGAAAATCCCTTAATACAGAGTTTTATTTAATATATTTTCATTTTCATTTTTTAAGTAACAGCACTAAAAGAATGCATTAAATTGACAGTGCTTGTTGTTGTTTTATATTAAAACATTTTGCTTATAACTTATGTAATGTTTCACCTGGTCCACATTTGGAATCATTCATTTATTTTTGTACAAAATACGGACTTAAATGTAAATGATTGTCTTTCGGGAAAATCTCTCAAAAGCTACTCAGTAAACTTGAACAACACTGAAAATATCCTTAATATGGATGTTCAAAACAGAATAAGACCATATCGAGAACCAGAGCAAGTAAGTATGAAATATCAGTACAACAAATCCAGCACTTTTACCATCATCAGTCAGTACTAATGACAGCTGTCCGTTTTCAGAACATTTCTCTAGATGGGAACAGCCTGACCTCAACTGATCTGGTGAATTTAGGGAAAGGCCTCTATAAGATTAAGGTGAGTGGGTTATGCTGGATGTCCACAATTGTTTTGTGATTTAAGAATGAACATTTACAAACAATATTTCTCAATGGAAATGCCTTGCAACTGTTATCTGACCCTCAGCTGACCCCAGAGGCCGAGCAAAAAGTTGAGCAATCGAGAGAGCTTCTGGACACCATTGTGAAAGAAAACAAAGGTGAGAATGACATCCAGTCTACAGGAAATACAGGAAAAATATGAAATATTTTTTTACCTGCTCTTAAAACCTGCTCCTGCATTTTGGGTTCCCCAAAGAACCTTCCTGTGAATATATATTAAAAGAACCATTTTTGCTTAGTGTGAAGAGCATTTTAATAATCTAAAGTTCCTTTAGTGCAGTGGAAACATTCCATAGATATTAAATGTTCTTCATGGAATCATCAATTTTTTTTTAGAACAACATTTTTAGACATACATTGAATCCTGAGCGATATCTAGAGACCACATTCAGAATATCATAGATTCTTACAAGTTGGTTATTTTGATTTGGACTAGTACACTGTAAAAAAATATAAATATATTTTGAAAAATATTGTAAAAATGCTATAGTAAAAACATGTTAATTGTTTAAAAATAAGTAAGCTTAACATATATGGTGAAAACCTGTAAATGGCTTAATATCACATTATATGTAATTTTATTAACAAATGTATTGTTTTTGCAAGTAAAATCTATGAATTACCATAAAGTGTAATGGTAAAAAAAAAAAGGTATTCCCAGAATTCTCTGCGTTACACATCACGTATGATTACATTTTTATAAATAATTCTTTCTTATTTGTGTTATCAGTAATGTGCATTAGTGCGTTACATTTTATGATATTTAGTAAATGTTTATTGCATTATTATAGTGTTGTGTATGTTACTCTGATGGCGTTGTGTGTTTATGTCTATGACCCCGTGCACCGTCTATATTTGTTTTATGAACAGGCCGCTTACGATGAACTCTGTTTCATCATGTGGCTTTCTATCGTGCCAACTGTATGGTGGTTATTGGTACATTTTAAGGTAAAAAGGGAGATTTTGGTAGCTAAAGTAGGTATATTAACATTATATCACTTAATGACATATACGGTTTTAAGTTGTAAAATATACAAGCATCCTGTAAAACTGGAAACTGGTATCTATGGTATTTTCTACTGGTATTTTCAAGAGCACAAATATCCTCATTAATATGAAATAGTGGGGGTTTTATAAATATGACTCGACATGATCATTCTTATTTTCTTTTTTCCTTTTCTAGTTGTGTATGGCATCACTACAGGGTTTGGTAAATTTGCTCGGACTGTCATCCCAGTCAGCAAGCTCAAGTATTAATAATTGTTTTCTTCTTTTTTTTTTTATATAATGTTTGGTAACACTTTATTTTACAGTGTTCTTTTAACACATGTAGTTACTGTAGTAATAACTATAAATTATGCATAATATGCAACTAACCCTAAACCCTAATAGGTACATGTAGTTCATTATTATTACTCTTTAATGTATAACTACACTGTGACATGGACAACAAAATAAAGTGTAACCAAATGTTTTCTTACTCTTGAAATCTTTCGCATTTAACTAAGTTTATTTAAAAAATGACTGATTTGTAAATGCAATAGCTAAAATATTGAGCAATGAGCAATATATTTTACAGCATTTATTAGTCTTTGTTAATGTTAGTTAATAAAATAATTAATAAAACAATAGTTCATTGTTTGTTCATGTTAGTTCAAAGTGCATTAACTGATGTTAACTGATATCATTTTTATAATGTATTAGTACATTTTAAAACTATTATTGTTTATTGTTAGTTGGTTAGTTAACTAATGGTATATTAACAAATGAAAGCTTATTGTGAAGTGTTACCAGCATCTCACATATTTCTCTTTCAGGGAGCTTCAGGAAAACCTTCTGCGCTCACACTCATCAGGTGACATATTTTAGTTGTACGAACATGTCTGCATATGTTTTTGTATGACATTTTGAAGATATGTACTCATAAAAATATTCGTCATGAATTGAAACTTTCATTCTATATACATAGATATACTATAATATACTATAATACTATATGATTATTATTTTTGATTATAGGTCTGGGAAGTCCTTTAAGTCCTGAAAGAACTCGAATGCTGCTGGCACTGAGGATCAATGTTTTGGCCAAAGGGTACAGCGGGGTTTCACCGGAGACGTTGCACCGCATGATACAGGCCTTCAATGGTACATTGATTCCTCATTATTTTAACTGAAGAGAGTATTGTTGGGTATTTTTGTTTCTTTGGCACAGCATATGAAACATGGTGTGCCATTTCAAAGAATACTTTTATGGTAGTTGCTGCGTCTTTGAAAAAGTTTCTTTGAACGTCTCCCTCAGGAGATTTTACTCGAGCTGATATTTTGACTATTTTCTTTCTTCTCTCATCTAAGCCTCCTGTTTATCCTACGTCCCGGAGAAGGGTACGGTAGGTGCGAGTGGAGATCTCGCCCCTCTTTCTCACCTCGCCCTCGGCCTGATGGGAGAAGGCAAGATGTGGTCACCCAAGAGCGGCTGGGCGGATGCCAAATACGTGAGCACATTTTCTTTGGAGAGGCTGTGGTTGCAAATCTTTGTCCTAATGATAATAAGACATAAACATATTTACATTTCATTTAGCCTTTAAAGTCACATTTGACCTTTGTATTGCCTGCAGGTATTGGAAGCACATGGTCTGAAGCCCATATCTCTGAAGCCAAAGGAGGTACGGTTAATCCCCCATTGTGCAGTCAACATGTTTATCTCTGTTGACTTAGAGCTGTTTTGTGGGGCAGAACTCAACAAAACAAGTCTGAGCACAAGTTTGTTTTGTCTTTTTGCATTGCATTGCATTGCAAAGGGAACAATTATACGAATTAGAAAAGAAATATTTTAAAAGTGATGCAGCATGAAGGCTTGGCTCTGAGTGGTAGTTTCACAAGCATGTTTTAACTGGAGAGAGTATTGTTGGGTATTTTTGTTTCTTTGGCACAGCATATGAAACATGGAGTGCCATTTCAAAGAATACTTTTATAAAAATGTTTATAGTTGCTGCGTCTTTGAAAAAGTTTCTTTGAACTTCTCCCTCAGGAGTTTATACTCAAGGTAATATTATACTATTATTATACTACTATACTATACTTCCTTCTCTCCTCTCAGCCTCCTGTTTATGCTACGTCAAGCACGTGTTCTGGGTGGTTTCTAGGGCATTGCTATGTTTTTCCTATAGAGTGCAACAGTATGGAGTGAAAACCATTAGATATATACATAGATTCCTCATTAGTGTCTGTTCTATGGGCTGTTATACGTAAGCCATCCGCCATATTGGAACAGTCAAATCAAGTCCATTACCACTTAAGAGCAAGTTGACTGCAGATGTACTGTATATGTGCAATAGACATTAGCAGATGATTTTCACAGCATTTAGTTCATCATTAATGTGATAATTAACATTTTTGATGAAAATTCATTGATTTGTTAGTGTGAGTGATGAACAGTGTCATGTCACCTGTTCCAATATGGCGGACGCGCCAACGTGTCTGGATAGGTTGAACGTGAGATCTACATATACATATCTATGGTAAAAACTCTCCATAAGGAAATTGATTTTTAACAATAACTTCTAAACCTTTAAAGACAGCCCAACTGTGAGCAACGGGGGTGTTAGTCAATGATATTAGCTTCTATTGAAGCCGTTAGCCTGCATTATTTCAACTTGGTTTTCATATATTCGTGTTTAACTGGGGAATTTGTGAAAAACTACATTACACATGATGCTGTACAAGAATTCCACCAATCAGTCGCAACAGGCAAATGCGCCAAAAGAGCTCTTTTTCTACATATGCTCTCTTATATTTGTAAATGTATGCATATTTTGCAATAAACTTCAAATATATTATACGCTGTTCGCAGTGCTTCATGGGACTGTAGTTCTTTCCCTCATTAAATCCGTTATGTACACAGTCTTGTACCTTCGTATTTTTCTCCAATTTTGCTTTAAATCAAAGTTTGTAATGTTGTGATTCACCCTGTAGCTGGTTGGCTTGATTCATGGCTTATTATGCTTTAACGTCCACTGTTGGACTCTGTAGTGTCCTGGGAAGTTTCTACTGAACGTTTACAGTATGTGTCTGCTAGGGCAATTGCTATGTGGCTCCTAGAGTATTCTGTGTGTTTGCTCAGCAGTTCCTAGGATGTTCGGAAGTGTTTGCTAGGTGTTAGTTTTATTCTGTGATAAGAGTGTGTGTAATGTTTATCTCTTTCCACAGGGGCTGGCTCTGATCAATGGGACACAGATGATCACTTCTTTGGGAGCAGAGGCCGTGGAGAGAGCTGAGGCCATCGCCCGGCAGGCTGACATCATCGCTGCCCTGACCCTGGAAGTCCTCAAGGGGACCACCAAAGCCTTTGATAGTGGTGAGGACAAAAATAAGGGTTGTGTAAGCAGACATGTTTACACACTGATTCTCAGTTCTGCAGACAGAAGCTGTAAACACTGCAAGACTTCTCAGACAAAACATTAGTAGGGAGACTAAACATATTTGTGTATCACTGCCTTGCATATAAAGTCACGGTCACTCCTCCAATTTTCTGAGTAATGCAATGCAATGGCGATGTAATAAACAATTTTAATGACAGACCGATTTCCTTACAGATATTCATGAACTGCGACCTCATCCGGGACAGAAGGAAGTGGCCCTGCGCTTCCGTTCCCTGTTAGACTCTGATCACCACCCGTCTGAAATTGCAGGTGAATGCCGCCGTTTTAATATGCTCCATTAAAGCTCATATTTAGCCATTTGGTGGTAACCTGTCTTGCTTTTTTCTAATCGCAGAGAGCCATCGGTTTTGCGACAGAGTTCAGGATGCCTACACTATGCGCTGTTGTCCACAGGTAACATACAGAGCCAATTCTGGGTCACCCTAAATACATTTTTTAAGTGAAAAATAAATATTAGATGGAAAACATAAACTAAAGGACAATTAGAAATGGCAACTAATTCAAATAAGTTTAAGTTGAAGGCTGAAGCACTAAAATGATTAACTGGGAAAAAAAATACTCCTAAATAATAATAAAAACTAATAAAAATGACAAAATCACATTAAAAAAATGCTAAAAACGAACTCAAATTCAAATAAAAGCTGAACATATAAAATTAAAAATCTAATACAAATTACGGTAACACTAAAATAAGACTGGCTGACACACGTGTGAACTATATTTTAATTCAGTTTGTCTTAAATTTGAAAAAAAAAAAATTAAAATAAATTAAGTTCAACCTAAATAATAATAATATTATAAAAAATTAAAAAACTAATAAAAGTGACAAAAATGCATTACAAAATTAAACAAAAATTAAAACAGAAAATATAAAAAAAAATGCTAATTCAAAATATAAATAAAAACTATAATAGTATTAATATGTAATACTAATGGTACGTTTACATGACAGTGATGTACTAAAAACGGGAAAAAAATTCCTTTGCTTTTTTTGCGTACAGACGACAACATTGTCAAAGCGATCCCCGTTCACAAGGATCCACGAAAATGCTGTATTATTCATGTCAGGCCAGTAGTTGGCGATGTCACTTTCTAAAGAAAGACTGCGTCTATAGTTGAACACGTAATACGCATGCGCATGACGTCACCGTTTTCACCCATTCGTGTTTTTGTTGTTTACATGGAGACGATAACGACATAGTTTTGAAAAACTTTCACTTTTATACCCGATTTAAAAAGTTTGCTTTTTCAGGCCGCCAAAGCGATGTTGTCGTGTAAATGAACGGCCAAAACGCATAAAAAGTTTTCCCATTTTAGTTAAAAACGCTGACGTGTAAAAATCCCCTAAAACAACACTGGTTGACACACTTGAACTATATTATTCAGTTTTCCTAACATCTTGCAGGTCCATGGAATCGTCAATGACACAATTGAGTTTGTCAAGAAAATCATCAATACAGAAATCAACAGTGCCACAGATAATCCTGTATCCTTTTTTAATCTGTATATACAAGTTTGAAACCTGAACACTGGCACTCGTCTTGTAGTGTTGCTCATGTCTCTTCAAATCGCCAACTGAAAATGTTTTCCGGACACTTCTCCCAAGAGAATCACTTTGGTGTTAAGGTTTGTCTGGTTAGCTGGTCAGTGCCGTAACTACACCGGCCTCTTCCACAGATATGTACATTTGCCCTTGACTGTGAGTTAGATGGTGTTTGCAGAGAGAGGTGAGACAATATCCGGTGGAAACTTCCATGGAGAATATCCAGCAAAGGTATTTTATCTCACCACAGTAACATTTATTTAACAAAGAGTCTCGACGACGTTTCTGCACATTCTCTTCTTCCATTCTTAGGCTCTCGACTATTTGGCGATCGGAGTGCATGAGTTGGCCTCCATCAGCGAGAGGCGCATTGAACGTCTCTGCAATCCCTCTCTCAGCGAACTGCCTGCGTTCCTGGTCAATGAGGGAGGCCTGAACTCTGGGTTTATGATCGCGCACTGCACTGCCGCGTCTCTCGGTTAGCAAATCTCCTTTACCAAATAGTGGAAAGTTTCATTTTGACTACTGTACTGAAGTCATGTTGACCATTAACTAAAACAGATGCATTTCCTTTTGCAGTGTCAGAGAACAAAGTGCTTTGCCACCCCTCCTCTATTGACTCCCTGTCCACTAGCGCGGCCACGGAGGACCATGTGTCCATGGGTGGCTGGGCCGCACGCAAAGCCCTCAGAGTGGTCGAGCACGTTGAGCAAGGTCCAAAACCCGATATTAACCTCCTGTTTACCCACTGACATCATCCACTAATCAATTTAGCTACAATTTTTTATATTATAGCGCCCCCTACTGAAGCACCAAAGCACAGCAGCACAAATTGTAATAATACGTATAATTTTTCAACACAATCTCATTGCAATTCATAACTATTTTATGTTTTGGTGAATTGGTGGCTAAAAGGTGCGGTCACATAAGCAATATTTCAGTGAAATTGCAGACAAAAAAAAGTCTATTGTCAAGAGCATCGTGATGTATTAAAGGAACTCTCCACTTTTTTTGGAAATAGGCTCATTTTCCAACTCCCCTAGAGTTAAACAGTTGCGCCTGCTGCACCCATGGTACGGCTGCAAAGTTCCTTGATTATTACGCAGGAATGTGAGTCTAGTTCCTTGCCATAGCGGCCTAGAAAATCGCAACTTTTCATTTTCCGTCAGTCTTAATGCACGATGTAACTACAGAAGAGTCAAGTTTTAAATAGGAAAAATATCTAAACTCTTTGGTCATTTTTTTGAAAGAGATGCTAACGGTCTAATCAGATTCAATGATCTATGCTAAGCTATGCTAAAAGTGCTACCGCCAGACCCGGAGATCGGCTGAATGGATTGGAAAACGGTGAAACTCAACTGTTTAACTCTAGGGGAGTTGGAAAATGAGCCTATTTCCAAAAAAAATTGAGTGTTCCTTTAACTCTTTCCCCACCAGCATTTTTGAAAAATTTTCAACAAAAGTTTCATGGCCCCTAAAATACTTTGTTGCATGAATATCTGACCATGCAATATATCAAAAGAAAGAACAGACCCTCTGCTTTTGAACCCCCCAAAAATCATTTTTTATTACATACATTTAATTTATTTATATTATGTGGGTAAGTTTCATAAAAAAGCAACATTTTGAGCAAAACGCAAAGAATTTTTTTGTCAAAGACTATGTTTGGATCGGATTCAGAACGATGATCAAAACACAGATGGAGTAGATCGAGTCCATCAACACCCCCAAAGTTTGCACAGTCCTATAGCTCGTCCTGGGTCGACATTTTTATTCTGTAACGTTTTTATTTATATGTTGTTTAATGTCGATGATCGTGTTATTTGACATAATATGCATCTGCTTAGATAAGCTGCTTCTTCTTCACCTGTGTTTTGATCTGGAGACTCTGAACTCTTTCAGAAGATGCGTATTAGCGGCCCCTACCGCATAATAGTGAAAACATGGATAGCCAGAAAATTCCGTCAATGGCGGGGAAAGAGTTACGTTTAATTTATGTACAAAGCAGCTTTCTGTTGTTCACTGTGGTAAATTTGCATGACCAACTTGAACATGAACGAAACTTTTACGCATAAACGCGAAACCTCCAAATTCCACAGATTCCTATTGAAATGACTGAATTTTTTTAATTTGTTTGTAATTTTTTTACTTTTTGTTTACTGACCTCTGATCTTCAAATACAGAACAGAATATGTAATTTTGGGAGAAATTAAACCTGGATATGTCCATTTTATGTTTCCTTACAGTGCTAGCCATTGAGTTGTTAGCTGCCTGTCAGGGTATTGAGTTTCTACGCCCCCTACGTACAACGACCCCATTGGAGAAAGTGTACGACCTTGTGCGTTCTACAGTAAAGTAGGTTGAACAATGATACACTAACCCCAAAACCTCCAATATATTGAACTTTCAGGTTAATAATTGGCAAACCTTCTTTCATCTGTCTCTTCCTACTTATCTTTGTCTTTTTTCCTCTCTTTTCCTCAGGCCCTGGATGAAAGACAGGTTCATGGCTCCAGACATTGAAGCTGTACATCGGCTTCTCGTGGACCAGAAGGTAAGACTCTATTACTCTGGAAACAAAAACCTCAAAACTCAGTATTAACTTTTGGTGCATGACTGTTTATGCTACAGACATGAATGGTAGCTCACAATTTGAGTCTTGTTGGGAAGAGTTATGCTATTTTTTTCTAAACAATCAGACTTACAAATACTTGTCTGGTGGATCATAAAACAAGTGAAAAAATCCAGACCAAAACATCATATAGACATGAAACACAAAACATCCCAGAAAAACCTAGCAACCACATACTATAAACTACTCAAAAGCTTTAGCTACTCTAGCGACACCCACAAATTTCTAGCATTGCAATGACGAATTTTGCACTAATAACATTCTCACGCCATGTTGTTTCTTGCCTGTTGCATTCAGGTGTGGGACATTGCTGGGCCATACATTGAGAAATATTGTATGGAAATCATCCCAGAATCCCGCCCCTCTTCCCCCACAGCCTTTGCTCTGGACCCGCCCCCATCACCACGGAAACGGGTCAGGCTGGAGTGACAGAGATGGCATCCTGCTGATACTGTTCTCTAGTCTCACATTTAATACATTACCAAGCATTTAAAATGTGTTCATATTTCAGCATATTTCTTATTGTTGTTTTCTTTGAATGGAGTTCATTATAACATGTGAAATGTTTCGGACGGTTCTACTGTATCTTGCCATCTGTTGGTCCTTATGCAGTTCTTCAGTTTCTGAGTGTTTTGGTGAATAAATGTCTTGTGATATCAGTATTTGTTTAGTTTTGTTTTTCTTCAACTTCCCCAGAAGGGATCCCACAGTGACAGCAGGATACAGTCCGTGCCATGTTTTCATTCGGATATTGAAATGTCTATGGAATGATTTCATCAGTTTGGTCTTAGAGGAAATATCTTTGAACTCATGACACAAAGAGGTATTTTGACAGATGGAGGATGTTGTCTTTGTTCTGTGGCTAATCGTCGCCACGTGAAATAGATCAAACACTGCTTTTTGTGGCTTATAGCGAATTCCCCTTTTACTTTTTTTCAACATGTTCATTTTATGAGTGAATGGGTTCTCTATAGGAAACAAATGACATGAGTGTTGCTAGCAAGTTCATTCACTACAAAAATTGTTTCTTGCTTCGTATTTTTGCTTTGCTTTTCATTAAAAATATCCAAAAATTCTTAAATACATTTACTTGAGAAGCAAAATGACTTAAGATTATTATTTTTTTAAATCATCAAAAACAAGTGAGTTTGTTCTTGAAATAAGAAAAAAAATATCTGTCCATGGGGTAAGAAAAATAATACAAATTAAAAAAAATCTTAAAACAGGACTAATTAACTTTATTTAAAAAAATATGTATTTGTATTATTTTTCTTACTGTATGGACAGATATATTTTTTTGTTTTAAGCATAAACTCGCTTGACAGTCACTCGAA
>NC_137144.1:22920022-22958973 GCF_949319135.1 Squalius cephalus
TTTTTTTTTTTTTTTTTGGTTATAATTGGCAATATTGTAAGAGGCCTTTAACCTACAATATAAACAAGTCTTTGTCTTTTTCGTTATTCTTTCTCAACTAGGAATGAAATGGTCAAACCGTACACGTACCGTTCCTGTATCCTGTTGTTCCTGGAAAACATTACGGACCATGTCATGAGTGACAATCACAACATTGACTGACTGAAATGTTGTGCCAGGAACAACAAAGAATGTTGATCCAGAACATGTAAGATGCGTTATTCTTAATTGAATCTAATCATGTAGGCAGTGGTTCCATAGACCCAGATGAGTTACGTACGGTTCTGAAGTCCTGTCTGCGTGAAAGTGCGATCTCACTCCCTGAGGAAAAGCTGGATGACCTGACGCTGGCGCTGTTCGAATCTGCTGATAAAGATAACAGCGGCTCCATCACGTTTGAAGAGCTGAAGGCAGAGCTGGAGACCTTTCCTGAGGTTATGAGAACCTCACCATCAGGTGGGACATAATTATGCTGATATTCAACAGTGAGTGTGAAGTTTTTATACAACAGTTCAATAAGCAAGAGAGAAAGAAGTAGTATTGAGTTAGGCTATAGCCTACTCATAGGCCTAATTAGACACAATATTGCCAGTCACTTTATGTATTTTTTTACAGCAAAGAAAATAGTACCAAAGAAGTTACGCATCGTAGCTAGCAGTTATATTCCTAATGATTTTCGAATTTTTTAAATCAATGACTCATAATGACAGCCGCTTGATTAGATTCTGAATGAATCACTGTTTTTAACGAATCAATTGAGCGAATGAATCAATGACTCGCTCATAAAGACAACCCCTGCTGAAAAAAACCCCAAAACAATAGAAGATCTCATTAAAATTGTAATGGGTTCAAAGGTTAAACAGCTAATGGTTTATAATAGTATTCGTATTTCTGTGATGGTTTCAAATATTGTTGTTGTTTTTTCGGCAGGGGCTTTTTTGGTTTAAAAATAAATCAGTGTTTTTGAACAAATGGGTTGAATAAGTGCTTCAAAGACTCACTCAGTAACCAGTCACTGGCATATCTATGAGTGCAACAGTCAGGTTCTGGATGTAACAAAAAAAAAATGTCGATAACAATAACTTAGAAACATTTATGAGAAGATACACTTATCATGAGGTACAAGGTTGTTAATTGATGGTATATGCTTTTGTTGAAACTGTTAAAAGTCAGAATTGTTGCAATCTGTAACAGTGCTTTAGGAACGTGGATCAGCCAATCATATGGGGACCAGAACTAACCGTTGTATGAACACGAATAAAAGCTAGAAAAAATGACCAAAAAACGTGTTATTCACCATGACTTGTACTTCTGAAGCCATATACGATAGCTTTGTGTAATGATGAGTGAGCAGACCAACATTTAAGTTTCCACTTTTTGTGTTTTCGCCCAGTGCCGCCAACTGGCTGAAACCTCCTGATCTGGAGCAGAAGAAACGTAAGACTCCTCGATACCTGACGCGGGCATACTGGCACAACAACAGCCGCAAACTGTTCTTTCTGTGTCTGTACGCCCTCCTGAACGTGCTCCTCTTCATCATGGCGATGCTGAAGAATGCGCATGGAGGCCCCTGGTACATGGTGGCTAGGGGCTGCGGACAGTGTCTCAACCTCAACTGCACTTTTGTTATGGTGAGTTGGGCTCGTGGATTCATCTAATACATCGTTTCCAGTAGTGACAGGAGGTTCTGTCTTGGCCAAAACTACAGGTGCTGATGTTAAGGCGTAGTCTGACGTGGCTACGTGCCACCTGGGTGGTGAGGATCTTACCTCTGGACCAGAACATTTTACTGCATCAGATCGTGGGTTACGCCATCCTGATCTTCAGCATTGGGCACACTGCCGCTCACGTCTTGAACTTTGGTAACCTGCAATAAATCTAGTTCAAAATAGTATAATTCATTTTTGTAGGAATATTTTGAAAGTCAGAGGATCCAAACAACAATGGACTCCCCTGGCATTCATTCTATGGATAAGAAAGTAAACTTAAAGTAAACATGAAGTAAACATGAACTTGGTAACCTGTAATAAAATAGTTTATAAACATGATGAAATGTAACCGTCCCTCGCGATTTGTAACGAATCCTTCCCTCGCGGGTCAAAATGACCCGAAGCCCTAATATTATACTTCTTTTTTTTTTTTTTGGTCCAGAAAGCATATTTTATTTCATTTTGATAATATTTTTTTCTATTTTTTTAATGCAAGTTATTTTGAGATTTTTTTGTTATTTTTTTATTTTATTTACCTTTAAATTACTAGATTTGACTTAAATTCTAAATAACTCACAATTTCATGCGTAAACCTTTTAATTCAGCTCAAAATGTATTACATTGGGTGTCTTTGCTGACCTCTTGTGGAAAAAAATATTATAACATGATATTTCATGACTCCAGCCACTAGATGGCCTTATAGCTCTATTTATATGAGCTTGTTCCGCTGGGTCCTGAAGTCAGTTTTGCTTCAGTATGCATTCAGATGCACATGTAGACGTTTTAAAATAATTTTTTGGTAAAGTTTAAACATTTTTAGGTTTTTCTATGTGTACTGAAGCATTCCTCGCATTCCATTCATTCCTATGGGGGTCAAATTGACCCGCGAGGGAAGGATTTGTTACTTTTTTAAATTTCAACGACAAAACTCCTCGAATCCAGTACATTTTTTTGTGTATTCGAGGCTCATTTGTGGCAATCCTCCGATGACCACTCAATTTAAATTTTCTTTTTTTTTCAAATTCCGAGTCAAAATGACCTAAGGGAAGGATTAGGGTTTAAGGGATCTTTTAAGGGGTTTTAGTTCACTCAAAAATCTGTCATCATTTACTTACCGTCACATTGTTAGAATGTTTCTGTAGAACACAAAAGATTATATTTTGAAAAGTCAGTGGGGTTTGTTGTATGACCAAAAAAGTAAATGATGGAACTTTCATTTTTGGGACTACTATCTCTTTAAATTCAGTATATAAAGTATATGACATTGTAACATAACCAGGGCTTATGGTCACAACCTGTTGCACCACCCTAAGAATGGCCCTGAACATAACAAAAGCAAAATATTCATTAAAAATATCCCAAATAACTGATGAATTTATACGTTCTCTCTGTTCATAGCTCGAATGTCTCAGAATGATGGCATGTACCAGCTGTGGGAGTATCTTTTCACCACCCGTCCTGGTATTGGCTGGGTCAATGGCACCGCCTCCATTACGGGTGTTGTTCTGCAGGTTCTCATCTGCTTGATGGTGGTGTGTTCCAGCACATTCGTCAGACGCAGTGGTCATTTTGAGGTGATGCCTTTCACTTGAGGTGATGCCTTTCACATTTTGAGGTGATGCCTGGAATAATTGAATTCATGAGAAGCAAAAATCTGCACAAGGTCGCTGTTGTGAATAGAGCTGTGTTTGCAACTTATTTCAATTGAATTCATGAGAAGTAACAATCTGCACATGGTCGCTGTTGTGAATAGAGCTGTGTTTGCAACTTATTTCAGCCTCACATACTGAAAAACAAATCTCATATGCCTAAATAAGTGTGGTCAAAGCATCATATGTCCAACAATGTATTGTTTTTGTGTAGGTGTTCTACTGGTCTCATCTTTCCTACATCTGGGTTTGGGCCCTGTTGGTCGTTCACTGTGCGAACTTTTGGAAATGGTTTGTGGTGCCGGGGGTGATGTTCCTAATTGAGAAAATTGTTGGAATGGCCGTGTCCCGTATGGGTGGGCTGTACATAGTTGAAGTCAACTTATTGCCCTCAAAGGTACAGTCTAAGCCAATGTACATATTTTGGTGTATTTTGTTTTCTGGAACATTTAGTTAACCATCCATGGAACATTTAAGTTAGTCATCCATGAGCTAAGCCTCACCTCATCTGTCTTTTTGTTTGTGTGTGTGTGTGTGTGTGTGTGTTTTGAAGGTAACACATTTGGTAATCAAGAGGCCTCCATTCTTTCACTTCAAACCTGGAGATTATGTGTTTATAAACATCCCTGCTATCGCCAAGTATGAATGGCATCCGTTTACTATCAGCAGCGCTCCTGAGCAGCAAGGTAAAACAAATAGAAAGTATACAATTAAGTTAGTCTTGCGTTATTATAATGTATTGCCTTGATATGTTTATATTTCAGTAGTTAAGTGCATTTAAATGCACTGGAGAAAAATCATACTCATGTTTTGTCAATGTTTTTGTCTTGTTTTGCAGTAAAAATATATTTTAAAAAAAGATACTTTTACAAAATTTAGGGGAAAATTTTATTTAGACAAAAAGCAAATATGTTTTACACAATAACATTTGTTATCAACAAATCTGTTCATCAGTCATCTGACATCAGTTAATAAATTTAGATTAAATACATAAAGTATATTTGTGTTATTTTACATATTTAATTGAACTTTTCTTATTTGAAAAAGTAACTTTTAAAAATTTAAAAGTAATGCATTATTTTACTAGTTACTGTAAAAGCAACCTGATAATGTAACCTGCATTACAGTAGAATGTGAGGCTAAATAGATGTGTTTTCAGTCTGAAAATGTCGGATCACAATAATTAGGAACCACAGTTTCCACAAATCCCTTCACTCGATTGGGATGTTCTCTTTTATTCTGGACGGCAAGGGCAGTGACTGTAACATCGAGCGTATTTTGCGCCAAAATTCAGAAATCTTTGGAAGATACCAAAGTCTCCAGCACGGACTTACACCACCGTCTCTGGCATGGACATCACTGTCTCCGGAACAGACACCTTGTGTAAAAAAAAAAAATCGCAATATCGAATCGCAATACTTGTAGAATCACAATTCTTAAAAAAATCGCAATACATATTGTATCGGCACCCAAGTATCGTGATAGTATCGAATCGGAAGATAGGTGTATCGTCCCAGCCCTACTAATCAGCATCTTGATATGCCACACCTGTGAGGTGGATGGATTATCTCGGCGAAGGAGAAGTGCTCACTAACACAGATTTAGACAGATTTGTGAACAGTATTTGAGAGGAATAGGCCTTTTGTGTAAATAGAAAAAGTCTTAGATATTTGTTCAGCTCATGAAAAATGAGCGCAAAAACAAAAGTGTTGCGTTTATAATTTTGTTCAGTGTATATTATATATATATATGTATATTATGTTATATACAGTGTATATGTATATTATTATTATTTTTTGTCGTTGGATGCATGTAAAACTTTTCTAGGAGACTCCAAAACAAAATTAGGAACCTTTAAATTGTATAATAGAGGCGCTTTATTTTTCGTACCAAAACATTTTTTTCTAAAAAAAAAAAAAAAACTTTTTTACACAAAACAAAATACTTACACCGAAAAGCAATGTTTAACACAATAAAATATGTTTTCAAACAAATATGACAAACAAATTATTCAACCTATCTTTCAAACAAAACAAAACCAAATCAACTATTTTAAATAAACAAACAAACTGTTTATGACTGTTTGAAGTGATTAAAGGTTCCCTGCTCAATCTCATTTCTTCACTCAGATGTGCTGTGGCTCCATATTCGTTCTATGGGCCAATGGACAAACCGCCTGTATGAGTATTTTAGACAGCCGGACAGTCAGACCATCAGCAGCAAAAGGCTCACCGCCAGCCTGAGGAACAGACGGCACCAGAGCAAAGCGCAGGTCTCGGCTGAGTGTCACAGTCTAAACACATAGCAATAGAAGTTCATTACTGTGGTGTTTTATTGATGCAATTCTTTATAGGTGGGGTCATTTTGTAATCACATCATAGCATTAACAATACTTATTGATTTTCTTTTATCATCTCGACTGGCTTCTCTCCAGTATTTTCAGGAACAAATATTGACATTTATTGTAATGAAAGACAAGTTCAAATTGCAAATTAAAAACTATGTGTAACACTTTACACTCCCATTAATTAACGTTAGTTAACTAATATCAACTAACAATGAGTGATCGATTTGTTACAGTTTTTATTAATCTTTTTTAATGTTAGCTAATACAGATACAATGGTTCATTGTTGATTTAATAATGTATTAGTAAGTGTTGAAATTATTAACTAAGATTAATACATGCTTTCAAAGTATTTTTCTTTGTTAGTTCATGTTAACTAATGTAGTTAAATATTGTTTGAAAATCTAATCTTATTGTAAAGTTTTACCGAACTAGTATCAACTCCAAAAAAGTTCATCACAATAGACATTTACACTTCTTCTCCATGTAGGATGACATTTTCAAGTCTGCAAGCTACAACGGAACTGTGGCGTCTAATAAGGATGATGCTGTTGAACTGACCCTGTACCGGTCAAGCGTAACCCGCACAAGCTCCCAGAAGCCTGTCAGTGACCCAGAAGCCCAGGTAGACCTGGGAGACACCACTCCAGTCACCAGAGAAGTGAGTTTCTGTCTGAACAAAGCAGAATATATATTCTATTGTATGTGAGATACACAACAGGCAGATTTATTTTCTGTTGTCTTCTAGCTGACAGCAAAATTAAGTGAAAATCACAGATACTGTAACATCAAGGTAAGTCATTTGGGTGCACTTTATTTTAAGGTATCTGTGTTACAGTGTAATTATACATTTAAGTACTGAGTAATAATAATTAACTACATGTACTTTCTATATGGTTAGGGTTAGGCTGTGGTTTAGAGTTTGTAGTAATTACTGTAGTAACTACATGTAACGTGTACAAGGTCACTGTAAAATAAAGTGTTGCCATAATTTGTTACAGTTTTAATGTCTCTTTGGTCCTGGAACTAGATTTTTAATCACTTCAAAGGAACTGTACACATTTGGTGATGCCTTTTTTTGTGTTAGTGCTATGTGGATGGGCCTTTTGGCACCCCGACCCGACAGATCTTTACATCTGAGCATGCGGTGCTTATCGGCGCTGGAATCGGCATCACTCCCTTCGCATCCATTTTGCAGAGCATCATGTGCCGGTAAGACACATGCAGCATCTCCATTTAAAAAAATTAAAAAAAATTCTTTGCATAAAAATACCACATGTAAACCCTTTAGAAACGTTTACATTTTTATGTAAAAATGTATTTTTTGTCTTCTTTTTTTTTCAGTTATCGCATGAGAAAGCAGAACTGCCCTAGTTGCAACTACTCCTGGTGTGAAACCATCAAAGACAATGAAATGAAGCTGAGGAAGGTAAAAGGGGCAATCAAACAAATGAAAACTGGAATAGATGTAGGAGAAAAACTATATTAGGGGCAAAAAAGATTTAAACCTTTTTTTCTTAATTAAAGATAAGTAAAACCTTTTTCAAAACCATGTTTTGCTACATTCTGATTATAAAGAGCATTTGATTGTGAAAAAAAAGAGACCCTACAAACAATATGATTTATTAACATTTTTTGTTATTTTCCTGAAAGAGAGTATAAAGTTTAAAACATTTATGCTAAACATCTTTTTAAAAAGATACATTTACAAAGTTTGAGGGAGAAAAAAAGAGAAATTTACACAAAAAAGCTAATATTTTTAACACAATAAAATTTGTTTTGAACTAATCTGAGACTTGTTTTCAGACAATCTGTCTTAAGTTTATTTGTCTTACCAAAACAACAAAACTGCTAATTTACACAAAACAAAACATTTACACAAAAAAAGCTTTGTAGGGCTTAAAACCTGAGACATGTTTTCAGGCAATTTTCAAAACAAAACATTTTAAACAAGCTGTTTGTGACTGTTTGAAGTGATTAAAAGTTAACTTTTTTTTTTTTTACATTTAGCAATACACTAGCATTAGATAGATTCAAAGCTAATAGACAAAAATAATTTTGATTTGATGAGGTTTTAAATATCTTATTTCCTGCAGGTGGACTTCATTTGGATCAACAGAGATCAGAAATCCTTTGAATGGTTTGTGAGTCTCTTGACCAAGCTGGAGATGGACCAGGCAGATGAAGAGCCAGAGGGTAAGAGAGAACAGAAGAAAAAGAGAGAGAGAGAGAGATGGGCTTGGCACAGAAATGGACAATCGTGTTTGTTTTTTATGCTTTCAGGCCGTTTTTTGGAGATGCACATGTACATGACATCAGCCCTCAGTAAGAATGATATGAAGGCCATAGGTCTGCAGATGGCTCTGGATCTGCTGGCCAAGAAAGAAAAGAGAGATTCCATCACAGGGCTTCGCACACGTACACAGCCAGGCAGGCCAGATTGGGCCAAGGTATGAAAAGTTCAGTGTTCTGTTCTGTTCTGTTCTGTTCTTCTGTCTTTGTTTCTTGATGATGTTTGTGCATTTTCAGGTTTTCCAGAAACTGTCTGAGGAAAAGAAAGGAAAGGTTCATGTGTTTTACTGCGGGGCTCATGCTCTGGCCAAAGTCATCAAGGCCCAGTGTGAGCATTTTGGCTTCAAGTTCTACAAAGAAAATTTTTGAACAATTTATAATAATTTCAGTTGTTTGAAATCTTACTATTTTTCATAACAATTACAATCGTCTGATAATCTGCTTTCAGAGGTGTAAAGTCCAGGGGTCAGAAAGTAAAAGTCCTGCCATATCCACCCATGAACTCAGCCAGATGATTTCACTAATTAGTTCTATCTTCTGGCTGAAAAACTGTGCTAATTAGCAAATCCAGGTGATTGGAACAAAATACTGAGGAGGACTTTTACTTTCTGAACCTGGACTGTCTACTTTTGCTAATGTGTCTGATGATGTTGTACATTTTGTAAATCTCATGTTTTCGTGTAAGTAACCTTTTAACTCTTTTAATCAATTTATGTATGTTTTTATTTATTTTAGGAATGCCCATCATGGTTATTATTAGTGGTCGACCGATATAGCCAAGGCCATTTTAAAAAAATCGTCATCGATGTGTCGGAAACGGGACTTTTATTTTGACGGCGCTCCGGACTTTTATTTTGACGGGTGGCGCTTAGAACAGCAGTGCCTGCCAGAGTAGAGAACCGCAGCGCCTGATCACACAACACTTACTCACATTCTCCGTCTTCATTAGTATACGATCTTTGTCAGTCATATCTAATACTATGTTGGACAGAACTGGTAAACAAAGAAAGTAAATGTTATGCGAAAAGTAAATCGTTTACTTTTATATTATTTGTAACAGAAAAGGCAAACAATCAGGCTAAAATACTTTATCATTTATCGTCAGCATTCAGTAAATGCGCATGTACATAATTTAAACAAATCAATGAATATCTAATAAACATTTAATTTCACAAACCTTGCAGATTTAATCAAATCCAGCTGTGATATCTTGTGAAGTGTGCATTTGTAGCCTGCGAGTGTCCGTGCGAAGTGAGTGAATGCGAACAGAAGATCAGCTTCATAGGAGACGCGATCGAAAAACTTGAAATCCTTCATTTTAAAATATGCTGTGCTATATCCAGTTGCCCACTGTGTCATAGTCATATCGTTTTCATGTGTATGTCTAATGTATGTATGCTAATATGTAAAATTAGCGATATTGTCTTTATTTGAAAAAATATGATAACCAGTGCACACGAAATTACCAATTACTGAGTGCCCTGTTACAGTTTACTTCCTTTTTATTCACATATTTTTAAACAATTACTTTATTTAAATATTGATTTAAATATATATATATATATATATATATATATATATATATATATATATATATATATATATATATATATATATATGGCTTTTGTATCGGCCACCCTGCTCTCTAAGAAAAGCCATCAAAAAAACTATATCGGTCGACCACTAGTTGTTATGCATCATGTAAATTGTTTTTTGTTTTGTTTTAGCCCCAGTAAAAGAATAGACACTACAGTTGATGTCATGTAAAATTGTCTTATAAGTAATAGTATGAATTAATTTACTGTAGAATATGCAATAGGAAATATTAGTTACCCACATGTAAATACAAATAATGAAAAACAGTTACATGTAAAAGAAAGGTGTTCAACATTCAAGATTTTTTATGATTTATAAATGAGTGTGTGTATATATAACTTACGTGTCTGTGTTTTTAACTGTTCAAAGCATGTACGATCAGCTTTTGATACCTACTGTAAGTATATGGATATTAATATGCTATTCTCGGTGTTAAAACGTTTTAAATCGTTAGACATTGTGTTCCCCGTTCTCTTCTTTTACAGATTGTGGGAATTCTCGGATTTCCTAAATAAAAGTCAAACCCAGACATGCATTCGCTTGGTTTATAGAGACATCTTGCGATTATGTGCAGCAACGCAACACAAGCAGCACTTACTGAACTGTTTATCATTAAAAATTCCAATAATATTCTGCGCAGAATATTAAACCTGTAAACATTTACATATTTAACATCAATATTATTCTAAAATATGTCATATATATTCATCGATCATTATCAAATAAATACATACTCGTAAAATTATTAATAAATAATTTAAGAAAATGAATATATCACAATATTCACCTTATGTCACACCTATCTGACATTAGATTGGTGATTGGTTGCCACGGAGGTCACTCGCCTCTCATTGGCCAGTGCTGCATCAGTACAGGGATAGCATCTACTATGTTGCAGATTTGAGGCGAGAGGAATCTTTCAGCATTATTTTTTCTTTGTTTGACTATGTTATGCGTCCATAGACCCTCGCGCAGACGTCGTGCTGTTTTCAGGTGATCGTAAGTATGGTTTCATTCCGTTTTACAGCTCTACATGTTGTTCACCGCCTTCATTCGCATTCAAAATCACATGAGCCCTCGCAGTTTCAATTTAGAGTGATGCGATTAGATTTTATAATCATTCGCCTGTCTGTGTATGTGCTGAAGGATTAGTGCTCAGGAACGGGAATGATTTCTCATTCATAATTTGACCATGCAAGTTGAATCCAGATTGCCTATGTAACTGTACATTAACGTTTAATGTTATATTTAAATGTACTGGTAATATGACTGACAGGCTTCACCATAAAATTCATTATACCAGTGATTTGTACCAAGATTTGGCATTGTCAATTTTTTTTTTTTTTTTTTTTTTGGTGGTTATTCCTAGAATATGACAAAATGGTGGACCCATATTCACCATCTTTACCTTTGTCTGCAGATGCTGCACCTGAATCATAAAGGTTTCCTGATATGTTCTGGTGTCAGTTCCACTAACACCGCATGGCTGTGATGTGACAATGCGCTGTCTGGTGGCTCGAATCAATCACAAGACTCTGATAGTCATCTGTGCTGTATTTGCCCTCGTCACTATATTGCTGTGGAACAAGTGCTCCAGCGACAAAGAACTGACCACACAGATCAGACCTCAGCTGGAGTTTGCGCCCACCCCAGAAAAGGAGGAGGAGGAGGAGGACAACGGGCAGGCCCCCGAGGCCCCACCTGGATCCAGAGAAGTCACTTATGAGCAGATCGACTGCCTCATCAATGAAGATGTGATCATAAAAGGCCGTAGGGAAGGGGGCGAGGTGTATCTGCCCTTCAGCTGGGTGGAACGGTACTTTGACGTCTACGGACGTCTGGTGCAGTATGATGGGACGGAGCGGTTTGAGTTCTCCCACAGTTACTCCCGGGTGTACGCCCAGAGGGAGCCTTACCACCCAGATGGTGTCTTCATGTCTTTTGAAGGCTACAACGTGGAGGTGCGGGATCGGGTGAAATGCATCAGCGGTGTGGAAGGTAGTTTCCTTAAATCAGAGGTAACCCTGCTTGTGGAGAGCTATCGTCCTGCAAAGTTCAGCTCCAACTAGGGGTTTCAATAGACCCTTTTTTATATACTGCTGTGCCCCAGTATAATATTAAATAGGACAATTCCAGATTCGCTAATGAATTACTCTTATATCAGAAAAGGTCTGATATTGTTTGCGACTCAGTTTGATTCATTTTGATTCATTCGGACAGTTGCACTGAATCGTTTACACTGGTCTCTCACATCAAAATAGTAACAGGATACTTTATAAAACAGAAAACAAAAAGAACAATGGATGAGGTGAATATTTACCTACAATCCATTTTAGGAACCAAAACTTGAAAATGCTTTATAGTTTGTCAGCGATAAAGCAGATCTTTATTGCACATACACCTTGTGAACGATTCTATTGGGGATAAAGACAATTTATAGACTACATCCATAACAGTATATAAAAAAAAAACATATCAAAATTTGGGAACACATTTGATAGAGTAGAAACCCTCCTGGCTCCAATCCCAAACTAACACACCTGAAAGCTGATCAAGTCATTTAAGGTTAAAGTTAAAGCTAAAGCAGGTTAAAGCTCTGGCTTCGTGTGGATGTGGCCAAAAATTACAGGTAGGTGTGTTGAAGCAGGGTTGGAGCTGAAGTCTGCAGGAAGGTAGCTCTCCTTGAGCAGGATTGGCTACCCCTTGCATAAATGGTTTCATACTGAGTTGTCCTATTTCTGGAATCAACCTTTTGTGTTTTTATGTTCACAGGCGTACCAATGTCTACCCAGTGGGGTCCTCAGGGGTACTTCTATCCCATCCAAATAGCCCAGTATGGGCTGAGCCACTACAGCAAGAACCTCACAGAGAAGCCACCTGACGTAAAGACATATGGCATGTTAGAGGAAAAAGAGGGCTTAAGTCCGTGGGTCGTCCCCAAGGGTTGCACGCTCTCCAAGCTCCAGGATCAAGGTCGCTCTGGGTTTGCGCACCATTTTGTCACAGCGGGTATGAACTTCTTGTTCTTTTTGTACGTTTGAAGTTGAAGTTGTTGTATGGACTGTTTTGCTGTTAATTATCATAGATGGATGATTACTTTGTGGTATTTCCATAGAGAACTCCGATGGCGTGACTTTGGTCTTGGACAACGCAAAAGATTTCGTCCTGACCTTTGATGTGAAGTTTATCTCCAACGGTAGTGTCTCTGTTGTTCTGGAGACCACAGAAAAGGGACCTCCTTACATTATCCATTACATAACTAGCCCACTCCTTCTTTCCTTTAAAGCCAGAGAGGTCACCTACGGCATCGGCCCCAGAGCCACCTGGAGCTCCGTCAGTCGTGACCTAGTAACGGATTTGCGTAAAGGCGTTGGTTTGTCCAACACTAAAGTGGTGAAAGCGACCAAAATCATGCCTCGCCGTGTGGTCCAGCTGGTTCTTAGAGGGTCTGGATTCATCAGCAATATCACTGTGTCTTCCACCGCACACATGGCTGCCTTCTTTGCTGCCAGTGATTGGCTTCTTTATAACCAGGATGAGCACGGAGGGTGGCCGATCAAGGTGACCCGTAAGCTTGGAGAGGGCTTCAAGAGCTTAGAGCCCGGTTGGTACTCCGCCATGGCCCAAGGCCAAGCCATGTCGACGTTAGTGAGGGCGTACCTGGCAACGCATAACCCTGCATACCTCGGCGCCGCAATCCGAGCGACATCCCCCTTCAAGAGGACTTCAGAACAACGTGGCGTCAAGGCTACATTCATGAACAAGTACGACTGGTATGAGGAATACCCCACAATGCCCAGTTCGTTTGTTCTTAACGGCTTTATCTACTCTCTGATTGGGCTGTACGATGTGGCGGAGACGGCAGGCAACAAGCTTGGTCGAGAAGCGGGCGTACTCTTCAGTCAAGGACTGGAGTCACTCAAGTCTATGTTGCCGTTGTTTGACACAGGCTCTGGAACTGTTTATGACCTGAGACACTTTACCCTTGGTGTTGCCCCTAATTTAGCACGCTGGGACTACCACACCACTCACATCAACCAGTTACAACTGCTCGCATCAATCGACAGCGCCCCCATTTTCAGAGAATATGTGAAACGCTGGAAGACTTACCTGAAAGGAGGCCGGGCCAAGCACAACTAGACATGCTCAGTGGGCAGTTTTATATAAAGATTAAATTATAAAGATAAACTGAGAACAAGCGTTTTTACTTTTCACAGAAAAGGGTGCATATTGTATCCGACTTGATTGCTATAAAGTGTCATGCTGAAGAGCTTGAGTTGTTGTATGGACTTTCGAGAATGTGCCGTCACCTAAAATATTTATTTCCAAAATATGGTATATTTGAATGCAAGAAGCAATGCACAGGTATTTACACACCTTTGAAGGAAGCACAGAAGATTTGCTCTTAAATAATGACTTTATCTTAATGTATACAATTAGTAAATGTGAGTTGTCACACTAAGGATTGTGTATTAATGCATCTATGAATAGATTATGCTGTAAAAAATGTCATTATTTTTGCAAAATAGTAAATGGAGTGCTTTGCATTAGAAATGTTTTAGAATTATATGATCTTTGTATTTTAAAGCACAATCCTATCATAGGTCGTCAAGATTTGATACAGTTGCACACTTTGAATCGTTTTTTAGTATGTAATTATTTAAAGCTTAAATAAATGTGCTATTTTAAAACTAAATGTTTCTGTGAGAAATCATTGCTACCAAAAAAAAAGACACATATAGCAACACCACAGTATTCTTTGAAGTACCTTGGAGTCCCATGTAAAACCTCAATATGGTAATCATTACTTACTGTAACAAACTGCCATGGTATTATGATCTGACACAATCACTGTATATAGTAATGCCACGGTACTATTTTGTAAGGACTTTCACTTTGTTCCTTTATGTAACGTCACTTAAATGTTTTAGAACCTTATAATACACTTCTTTCTAAGATATAAATACATGTAAATAAATATATATTAAATAAATTAAAACCAATGACCATAAGTTACAATATCACAATCCGAATTCAACTGTCATGGAGGTGCAATCCACTCGGCAATTGATTAACTGACCTAAAGTAGCTCAATGCAGTCTTCTCTCGATTAGTATGCCTGCCTACGCCGAGCTACCCACAAACCAGTTAGCTAGCATCATTTCTTCTATAGCTACCCCAATACATCCTCTCAATGTCACGATAATCCGAACGGTTTGATTGAGATACTCCTAAATGACATGAATGCAATCTGCTCGCCGCTTCGGATCGGTCGGTTGTCATTCCAGGTTAGTTAATAACGATCCAGCTCGGCTAACAGGCTAAGAGGCTAACAGCGCCTTCGATGACATTTCACTGACAAACACAACAGAACAGGTATGTAAAATATCGATTCACGGTTTAATCTGTATTTCAAAACATCTAGAGTGTATTTGTGGTTATGTGTATATATGTGGTACTTTTATAACTAAAATATGTTTGAATAAATGAATGTTTATAGCGAATAAACGGTGGCTAACACTGTAGCTTCTGTTCAGTTTCCATATTTGGGCGGGCACGGCAGTGAGTTATTGTTAGTCACACGACAAGAAAACACATTTAATTATTTTATTGATGCTGTTTATGTGCATATTTAGTTGTCTCTGGTTTGCTGTTGATCAAATGTGAATGAAGATTTCACTGTCATGGTGTGGATTTAAATGGCTTGTTTGTTTACATGGTTCAGCACATCTGATAGGGCTTTAATTGTCCCCACAACATGCATATATAATATGATCATATAAAAGGTAAAGTTTTGGTGTAACATCATGGCTAAACGCCTATAAGGTTTTCCTCCAGCCAATATGTCATGTAAAAGATGGTTGAGTGATGCTTGATGGATTTGATTGTTGGGCCCATTGGAGCCATAACAGATCTGCTAAACAGCTGTAGTCAGGAGGTATTGTTTTTGCATATACTGTTAAAACTTTGAAATTAAGGGTTATGTTGCTTGATCAGTCAGTTCTGTTCAGAAATCTGTCTGGAGATAAGCTGTAATTTATGTTCAATGTCTCTGTGTGTTGAAATCTGGTTATAAATACAGGGAATAAACACAGAACTTGCTCTTGGTCACTTTTATTTCATCAGTAAATGATCTGTCAAAAGCTCTCCGGTGATTATTATAAATGTTACAGACCCATAGATTGCTGTGTGTTGATTTAAGCTTTGTGTCCGTCCACCAGTCTGCATGGCCGGCGTGCTGCTGAGTTAGTGTCCGGCCCGTGTGCGAGGAAGGCCGCCCGGGCCGTGGAGCACTAGAGAGGAGAAATGGCATTGCATAACAGGAACTCCGTGCTGATCCTGTCGGGTCGAGAGCGAGGAGCTCGCATGCTGGGCACCCAGCGGCTCCTGCAGCAGCTGGTGGAAGACCGAACGCGCTGGATGAAATGGCAGAGCCAGGTAGGATATCAACCTTAATGTCTCTAATGGTTCTTTCTGGACTACACTCAGCAGACTTTTCTATATAGACCAGTTCAAGATTTTAGATTCAGAATGACTCAATTTTTGCAGCAGGGAATATTGAGAAAAGCCCCCCTTCCAGTCCCCAATACAGGCTTTCCTCTGGTTATTAATCTGAAATGGTCAAATTTGCTTCTATCATGTTGTATTCAATGAGAGTAATGAATGGAATGAAATTGCAAACCAAGCATTTTAGATCCTTAGGTTCCAGTGTTATATTGTGTGTAGTTGCATGAATATACAAAACATTTGGAAAATTGAACATTTGGAAAATCAGGATTGATGGCATCCATATCTGTTAACAATTTTGTAATCATAGTAATATGCATGTTCCTGTTTTACTGTAGAATTAATGCCTATCTTTGTCATTTTATGTGTTTTTCTTGTATAATGAAAAAATAAAAATAACATCCACTGAGAGTTATATTACTCACAGAACATTGAAAAAAAATGTCAGAACAAGAGTTTGCTATGTCAAGGTTTTGATTTTGCCTGCATTTTTAGCAGATTTAGTGTTTTAAAGCTGCCGTCGGCAACATTTTTTTGATCATATTCAGTGAAATTGACACTATAATCCGACAGAACAACATAAATAAGGTGGTTTTAGAAAAAAACCCGAGCTTCTAACTCCACCTGGAGCGTGTTATTTGTTTTGCAAAAATCCACCGCTCCCGGATCATCGGGTCCAATCAGCGCAGGGGGGTGTGAGATCTGACTGTCAATCACAGGTCGTGCACACGCTACAGATCCCCCCTCCCTCGCGCACGTTACAATATCACATGCACACGACACGCCTGAAGTTCGCCTGAAGATTGTACGAAGCGTGATGGCGGAGAGAAAATCTACTAACAAGCTTCCAATTCCTCGGTTATTGCTATCTATGGATAGATTAGCCAGGGCAGCCTACCTCCGAGTCCATGGTGTTGATCGATGCTGAAGAGACGGACGCGTTCACAGAAAATCTGGTGCACACACACTGACGAGCACGACCTCGATGGGAGGGTGCTCGCTGGTAGTGGGGGAGGGGCATGAGAGTTGTAAACATTCAAAATTTTGGCTAAGTCGACCCAATCTGCCAGACTTGCCGACTGCAGCTTTAATTGTTAGATTAATTTAATATTATTATAAACAATATTGATACAATTACAAACTTAATATTACTTAATTGTTATTATTCGAATATAATAATATATTATAAATTATAATATTTTATAATTTTAATAGTCTTTGTTTGGCCCTGAAAGTTCACTGAGGCTAATGTGTGTAATTTAAATGTCTCAATTATTTCTACAGAAAGTAGAGTTGCCGGATAATCCACGATCAACCTTCCTGCTGGCCTTCAGTCCGGATAGGTAACAACATTCTCAACAAAAAACACTAGTGTTGTACACTAGTAATGGAAAAAACATCATTTTCTGATGTTATTTACATATGTTTATAGGAATCTTGTGGCCTCAACCCACGTCAACCACAACATCTACATCACAGATGTGAAAACAGGAAAGTGCCTGCACTCTTTAGTGGGCCATCGACGCACACCTTGGTGTGTGACCTTTCACCCCACCATCCCTGGCCTGGTTGCCTCTGGGTGCCTTGATGGAGAAGTCCGCATTTGGGACCTGCATGTGAGCATCAGTCTTTGTTTAATGGTTTAATTATTCCTAAGATGTGTGCACCTTCCCCTTTAGCAAACATTCTTATCTTGCGTGTTAATTTGTGTTTAATTTTCATACCGTTCAGTAGCAGCTCAAAGCAGTTATTCTGGTCTGATCCATTTGCAAGTCATCTACACGTATAACTGGCTTTGAAATTGCTGTTTAATTAAACGTTGTGGATGTTTTTCCCCATTCCCAGGGTGGTAGTGAGAGCTGGTTCACGGAGAGTAATGTTGCCATCGCTTCTCTAGCGTTCCACCCCACAGCTCAGCTCCTACTCATCGCCACTAACAACGAACTTCACTTCTGGGACTGGAGCCGACCAGAACCTTTTGCTGTGGTCAAGACCGCCAGCGAGACAGAACGTGTCCGGTGGGGAAGCAATCCTGTCTATAGTGGTTAACATGATTTAAAAAAAAAAAAAATGTTATATTCATATTTACTTTTTTAATACATGTTCCTGTCTTATTGTGCGTGATTCATCAAAGCATGTTAAAGGAATAAATGTTTATATTCATATTCATTAATGTGTAATAACAAGTCCTGACTTGCATTGATTTTCTTTACTATTCTATTTCACTTGAAATTGTCACGTTGCAACCGTAAAATGGTTGTGAATGCCAACTGATGTTGACTTTATGAATTAATGTTTTGTTCAAAATTGTTC
Source organism: Squalius cephalus (assembly GCF_949319135.1). NCBI lineage: Eukaryota > Metazoa > Chordata > Actinopteri > Cypriniformes > Leuciscidae > Squalius > Squalius cephalus. The sequence continues at coordinate 22,938,473 of NC_137144.1, forward strand.
ATCCTCAATTATTTTATTTTTTTGCCCAGGTTGGTGAGATTTGATCCTCTAGGTCATAATCTCTTGACTGCTATTGTGAACCCATCCAACCAGCAGGTTAGAAACGACTCTTTTCCTGTCAAAATAGCTGTAATGTTCTATGTGCACGTCCCTTTTCAGAAAGTGATAAATGTAATTTCATAAGTGTTTTACTATGTTTGTGTAGAATGAAGATGACTCTGAAGTTCCCATGGACAGTATGGAGATGGCTTTGTTCCGCCAACGGTCTCTTTTACGCTCTCCACCTGTACGCCGCACGCCCATCCTGCACAATTTCCTGCACATCTTGTCCTCTCGCTCTTCTGGGGCGCAGGCCGGCGATCAGTCCCGTCCCGCCCCGGAGCCCCGTGAGCCTCCCATGCCTCGGTTCCAGTACCCGATGCGGACGGAACCGAGTGACCGCTCGGCCTCACAGGGCTGCACTCAGCATTTGGGTCTGGGCTGCCTGTGCAATCGCTGCGCCGCCACGCGAAATTTATTCACGCAGAATCCGACAGGCCTCCAGCCTTCAGATTCACCTCAACCGCAGACTCAGTCGGGCCCCTCCGCCTTCTCGCCCGCCCCCAGCCAGACCCGCACCTCCTCGGATCGACCTTCTGCTTTTAGCAGTGTGTTCAGCGGGAATGCGGGGAACTCTACACATCGTGGTCTCTTGCCTCTTAGGACTATTGATCCCTTGGGGTCACAGGTGCCCGGGCCTCTCGAGGCCCCCGGGCGTCTCCCTGGGGCTGATTGGTCTGGTAGTCTGCTGAGCACGGGACATGAACATGGGTTAGGTGCGATTGGGGTAGAAAGCAGTGTCGGAAGGGGTGTGCTGCCCCCTCCTAGGACGAGCTCCTCTTCAATGGATCTCCTCTCCCTGCGCAGGTTCCCCGATGGTTCCTCTTCATCACCCATATACACCTCTGCTACGGAAGGGCGGGGCCTAGTGCTGCCCGGCATGGATCCCAACCGGGGACGAGCCAACGATGGCACAAGTAGCGGCCATCACCCTTTCTACGACAACACCCAACGCAACAACCCCGCCTCCATACGCAACGTCCTGCAGTGCAACCTGAGCCGTTACTTCATGGAATATGAGCGCATGCAGGAGTTGGAGCGACCTGGTGGCAGCCGAGAGGTGGCAGGTGGACCAGGACCCATGCAGGAGCTGCTCAACACTAGCATGGACACAGATCGACCCGGGCCTTCGCATAACGGTTCTTCCCACACTGGAAATGGAGACACGGTCGCAGGCCCCTCGCAAAACCACCCCAATCGCTGCCGTTCGTGCCACAACCTCCTCACCTTCAACCATGACACCCAGAGATGGGAACGTTCTGGTCAGACCTCTTCTTCCTCTTCTTCTCAAGACGGACCGTCCTGGCCGCTTTCAGTGCCTCCGTTTGAGGACCCGGGTCAGGGTGCACGAGTGGAAGCCCGAGCCCCTGAGATGAGGCCTATGGAGTTGAGCGATTCCTCCTCTGGGCTACAGGAGCAGCAGCCCATGGGTCTGGTGTACAATCAGGAGACAGGGCAGTGGGAAAGCGTGTACCGGCAACCAACGGCCAGCGCTTCTTCTGAGGCAGGGCAAGACGCCTTAAACCCAGAGGTGCCTGTTGATAATCCGGACGAGGACTCACTCAGGAGGTGAGGAAGAAAAAGATGTACACATCCAAATTTGGTTATTAAGGTGCGGTCACGTTAGCGAAATTTTGCAGGCATTAAAGATCTTTCTGTTGGTCAACATGGGGAACTTGCATGGCCATTTTGTACCTGTTTCTTTTGCCCTTGCGCAAAATTCCAGTTTGTGCGTATTCATTTTGAAATGACTGGGTTTCGCCTGTAAAACAACGGTAAATGTGACCTCACCTTTACAGTGTCTTTTCTGTTACTTATATATTTCTCATCTTTTGCATTAGGAGGTTGTTGGAATCGTCACTGTTTCCATTTTCTCGTTATGACATGTCTGGCTCCAGAGATCATCCTATATACCCAGATCCTGCCAGGTACCCGTTTGGAAACAGTTACACTCCTGTATAGCCCGTAGGGCTGGGCGATATGGAGCAAAAAATATATCTCGATATACGATATATATCTCGATATCTTTACAGGAAAAAGAACCCCCCAAAAACTACTGCAAAAACAAATATGCCAAATACCACAAAGTCTTTTTTATTGAAGTGCAAAGAGGTAGGCAGTTCACATAGGAACAAGTGCTTCTGCAACATTTTTAAATAAATTTTTTTTTTTATTCTTTTTTTTTTATAATTAAAACTAACATCATCAAGTATGATATTTTTTTACTTTGAGCAATTCTGGAGCTATAATTGACTCTAGGAGCATATAAAACAAAACAGCTCCTTGGAAAAAATTGAATGTAATATTGTAGTAGTTATAAATAAAGGTTTATTTTAGTTCAGATTAACATTTGAGGCAATTGTATTCATAATGTCAAAATAAAACCGACGTAATGTTACTTGAAGGCATTATAGCCTACTATTCCTGCCAAACCTCCATGGTTGCAGTAAGTGTTACTACAGTAAATCCATGGTGAATGTTGCTGATCTGTGGACACTATAGTTCATTCATGGCAAAATGTTTCTCCTGGTTTCCACGTCAGCGCTGTTTGATCCGTTAATAACGGAGAAATGTGAATGTTTGTCACTAGATCTCGCAGCAATGTTATTACTTCTGTGGCGAATTCAAATGCTTTCTTTACTGGATCTCTTATTAGCGCCGTGTAGTAACAGTGTCGCATGATCACGATTGGCTCGCGCTGCTTTGGTCCAAACTGATAAACGGTCCTTCAACCACATAATAACGAGCAGTTTCGTTCCGCTTGCATTACGTTTGCCATTTGATGTTGGGCAATGTTGTGGTCGCGCCGGCGTCTCTTACATTATGAGCGCGCTTGCCACGAGCAACGCGCCTACATTTGAAATAACGACATTTTTATAAATATAAACAATATATCGATATATACGATATGTCAAAATCCATATCGTGTTTAAAAAATATCTCGATATATTTTAAATATCGAGATATCGCCCACCCCTAATAGCCCGTATGTACAAACTTCAGAGTTTGACCCCCTCTTTCCCTCTTCCACATCTCCTCAGGCTGTCTCCAGCTGCTTACTATGCTCAAAGGATGATCCAATATCTGTCTCGGAGAGAAAGCATACGCCAGCGTTCACTGCAGAATCGCCTACGGACGCTCTCAAACTCTCAAGCTGAAAGCCAGTCCAACAACCCATCCTCCACGCCACCGGAAGCCAGTGATGGAGACTATGAGGACATCGAGTGAGTCTAATAATACACATTGCATTTGCACTCACGATTAAACACATATATATTACAATTACTGTTATGTGAATCCATTTTACTGTTGTATTAAAAAGGAAAGTGTTTAATGTTTCTTTTCTCCTGCTGTCACAGGGAGCCTGGAGACAGAACAAGACACAGAATGCCCCGCAATGCTCGAATGTCGGCCCCCTCACTCGGGCGCTTTGTTCCAAGGTCAGTGTCATATGTGATGTTTGTCATTGCCTGTCATACACTGCCGTTCAAATGTTTGTGGTTGGAAAGTGTTTTGTTTTTACAAGATGTCTCTTATGTTCACCAATGCTGCATTTATTTGATCAAAAATACAGTGAAAAATGTAATGGGATTTTACCAAGTTGATACATTTATGTTAATATATTTAATTAATGTAAACATCTATATGTATTTTTGTTTGAAGGAGGTTCCTGTTACCGGAGTACTTGCCTTACGCTGGACTCTTCCATGAACGGGGTCAGTCAGGCCTGGCCACTCACTCCTCCATCAACAGAGTATTAGCAGGTACAGCTGGAAGTTTCTTATTCTGTTTCATTTGTGAATCATTTTTAGCCCATAAGGTCAGAAACTCTCTATACGAATAGTGATTTTTGTTCAAACTAAAGAGAATTAAATATATCTACCCGCAATGCTCTGTTGCAGGAGCATCTATAGGTGACGGCCAGTCAGCTGTGGCCAGTAACATTGCCAACACCACTTATAGGCTGCAGTGGTGGGATTTCACCAAGTTTGACCTTCCGGAGATCAGCAATGGTGCGTTCTTCCAAGTTCTACTGGTTTTGAGCTAATACGTCAGTTTTTGCTTGACATTATCTGAATAGGTAGCTTGAAAGTTTTACTTTTAACTTCTTCAGAAGCTACAATATGATTGTTTATCTTATTTCATCATATTTGTCTCTTTTTTTTTTTCATCGTAGCCTCTGTGAATGTGTTGGTTCCTCACTGTAAGATCTACAACGATGCCAGCTGTGATATTTCAGCCGACGGGCAGCTGCTGGCCGTGTTCATTCCCAGCAGCCAGCGGGGTTTTGCAGATGAGGGCATCCTGGCCGTCTACTCCCTTGCTCCCCATAATCTTGGAGAAATGCTGTACACCAAGAGATTCGGTCGGTGTTTAGGAACAGTTCACCAAACAATTCAAATTAACCAATAACTTTTGGTTTTGGCAGTAACACTGTGACAATTCTGGCTTAGTTTTAAAATAGTGACTTTTTTATAGCAGAAATTCCTCTGAGTTTTGTTTTTAAACTTGCATTTCAGGTCCAAATGCAATCTCAGTGAGTCTTTCACCCATGGGCTGCTACGTGATGGTAGGACTGGCCTCCAGACGGATCCTGCTCCATCCCACCACTGACCACATGGTGGCGCAAGTGTTCCGTCTGCAGCAACCACACGGAGGAGAGACCTCCATTAGAGTAAGAGCCTGAAAATGCCCCTTATTTTTCAATAAATGCAAAACTCTATTATTAGGTTTAAACTGGTATTTATGGTGAGGTGTTTTTTTTATTCATAGACCCAACAAAGCCGTAAAGATTGATTCAGTACTGTGACTAACACTGTTTTTCTGCTTTCCGTTTTTTTTTTCTCTTGGCATCCTGCAGATGATGTTTAATGTGGTGTACCCCATGGCTCCAGACCAACGGAGACACGTCAGTATTAACTCAGCCCGGTGGCTTCCGGAGCCAGGCATGGGATTGGCCTACGGAACCAATAAGGGCGATCTGGTCATCTGCAGGCCAGTGTAAGTAAACACCCAGCTAAAACAACCATCACCCAGTAGACCATCTGCTCCACATGCATATCTTTAGTCCTTAGCAAATTTGAATGTCCTTATCAAATCATAAAACAGTTATATACACTTTATTCATTTACCAAGTGTTTTTATCCATTATAGTATACCTATTCAAGAGACAAAATGGTATGCCTATGGCAACAATAACTCCAAAACCTATTGAGATGCTTTGCTGTTTACTGTCTACAAGTTTGAGTTAGCATATTGTTAAGCTAATAGTGTGAAATTCTAATAAGTATAAAAATACATCACACACAAATATTGGGTAATATAGTCAAATACCACGATTTGTATTGGTACTTTTTTAGTAATGAAATGTGAGCTTGTTTAAAAAATATATATTTGTGTGTAGTGTAAATATATATATATATATTGGAGGATATATTGCTGCTTTAGATTTTGGCCAAAAAACTACTATGAAGCCTCAACATTAGGGCTGTCAAGTGATTAAAAATTTAAATCTAATTAATTATATGATGTGCTGATGAATTCATCTAATTAATTGCACATCAATTTTAGCTGAGAAACCACCCCCAAAAGATAAGGTCATTATTGTGTTTAATGAGAAAAGCATCAAGTAGACATGTCAAAAAGTTTGATTCAACATATAATTTTTTACGCTAACTTTTAGGTTGATTTTGATTTTCACAAGCTGTATCTGAATTGGTATTTAGATATATTTACAGACCGGTTATTGCAGCTCAGAGGTGGCATGAATGCATTTACACCGCAATTACAATTGCATAAATAATGACATGAGATTAATGGGTTTTAAATGGGTCTTGTTATTTTATTCAAATGGAAATGTGATTTAAAAAATTGAAATTATACTCTAAATAATAAACTAAAACTGCCAGTAGGTGGCGGTAAACATCTTAATGAGTAAGTCATTGAATCATTGAGTCATTCATTCATTCATATTCGATTAGCTCAAACGGCTTATTCATACAGGAATTAAATGGCTCTCTTTATTAAATGAGCCATTGAATCATTGGTTCACCCCGATTCATTGAAAATGCAGAGAAGCACAACAGTTCTGCTGTGGCTTTATAGGTAATATTTTCAGTGGCAAAACTGAGCAAAAACACACAATATTTTGTCTACAATATAACAAAATATTAACTTCTTAGTTATTTAACTGTTGTAGAAAATTAATATCACATTTGCACTTATGTTATTCTGGACCGAAACAGCACTCGTGTGATATTCCAGTCGCTGCTCATATTGATATTGCTTAACTAGATCATATAAATATGAGAACTCATACAGGGGCATTTTTTTTATGAAATGTAAGATGACCTTTGTACGTCTGGGGCTGGGTGTGTGTGCGTTAAATGCGTAAATTATTTTAACACACGATTTTTTCCATAACTAACTAATTAATTAAATGAACATGTTAAATCAACAGCCCTACTTAAAATACTTCCTCTGTAGGCAAATGCAAGGTTTTGCAAAAGAGCAAATGATAGTGATGGTTTGTGAATTGCTTTTTGGCTTCTAGCCCACGTCTTTAACCAGTACGCCACACCATCCATCAACGAAAAACAAAACAAGTGCCACTGTGAAGAACAGGAGCCATGGAAATTGCAAATAAAACGAAACACAGTTTAACAGCGCTATAAAAGCTGCATTTTTACAACCAGTAATTTCCATAAACGTGTTCCAGAGCCCATGTCAATATTGATTAAAAATGCCAAATACCCAGAGAGTTGATTCATTATAAATCATCTTCATCTTTAACAATTACATAGTCAAGTTCCTGATCCCAGATCAGTGTCAGTTTTCAGATGTGGACTATATGAGGACTTTTAATAAATCAGTGTTACCTGAAGCCGCCTTTCATTAGATTACCTTCTTCATTAGTGGCAGGAAACTCGGGTGTTCAAATGGAAAAAAGCGATTATTGTTTTTTAACAAGGTTACAGGCCACATTACCCCTGTGCCCCATGACTTTTGCAGCTCATCGCTTTCAAGGAATTCTCCCCCAAACTGATGGGTTTATAATCAGATCACAGCCCACGCGGACAGATGGAGTATGTCACAATAATTCCATTGCTTCTTTGCCATTCGGTTGTTCAATTTTGTAATTTGGTCAAATATTATGTATATTACTGGTTTTAAAAGCTTAATGCGAGATCTGCAGGAATACTTGTTTCTGATTGGCCGTTCTACAATCAACAACCAATACCCTACGTAGTATCATGTGTCTTGTATCACTCTGCAGTTTCCTGCTCTTCACATGATAAAATATGATATTTAATGTCCATTTATTTATTTAAATATTTGGTGGTTAGTTGTGTAATAAGTGGTATAATGTACAATCAGCCAGTCATCATCACAAAATGAATCTCTTAGGGGTAGTCTCGTGTAACCAGACCTTCAGACTGATTGCAGAAGGTCTGGAATCCATAGCTGCTTTCATTGGTCAAGGACCACCCAGAGGCCATCTGACTAACATGTAAAGCAACCAATCACAGTTTGTTTTGCTCACCGTCATGTTTAGGGCCGTTAGTCTTATGTAGCCAGACCTTCAGAATGATGGCAGAAGGTCTGGACTCCATCAGGACTTTTGTCCAAGGACCGCCCAAGAGGACGTGTAAAGCAACCAATCACAGTTCGTTTTGTGCTCTCATTGTCACAGTTGTAAACACGTTGGCTTTCTTCTTCCATGAGGGGGTTTGGCGTCACGACGGCTTTGTTTACAGGCGGACTGTTCAAGAACGTGACACGCACGTCTCCCAGAAATCCTGTAGAATTCAAACAATCAGATTATGACTTTGTAAACTCCCTAAGCGTTTCCCATTTTGAGTGCCTTATGCATCAGATGGTCTGTAGGCGTGACGTCTGAGGCTGAGACAATAGGGGCGTGAAAATGTCAAGTCGATGTCCGTACAATAACAGACCGGCATGTAAAACTTTGTTCAGCCAACAGTCTATGGGTGTGATGTCTAAGGCGAGGTGATAGATAACCTGAAGTGAAGCATACATTACTGTTACTTAGATGTGTAAACGAGATAATGAAGTCAAAAATATCTGTTTTGTTTTCAGTGATTTCCGCAGTGATGCAGACAGTCCGTCGGATCTGACCTCGGATTCTTTGTTTACTGTCAACAGCAGCAGCCGAACCCGTGGAGTGGAGCGCCCAGGGTCAGAAACTATCTGAATTCATAAGTCATAGCTTGTTGTTATATCATAGTCCAGTGTTATTCATGATCCTAAAAAGGCTAATTTGTGTATATTTCTTACAGGACGAGCAGGTCCGGCTGGCGATTTGACCGCGACATGGGCCTTATGAACGCTATTGGCCTGCAGCCGCGTCAGGCCACGCCTTCTGTGACCTCACAGGGGACGCAGACACCAGTGGTGCGACTGCAGAATGCCGAGACCCAGACGGAGAGAGAACATCCTCCAGCCAGTACCTTTCAGAACGCATACACATCCAGACACAGTAAGACATTTGCATAAACGTAATTTGCACTAAATCCACTATTTTCTTAAAACAGAAACGAATATACAGTACAAATTATGGGATAGTGATATAAAATGTTATTTATGTACATACATAAAAACTAAACCGCAATATATAGCTACATATTCAGTGGGATCTAAAAGACCACTAGTGGAAGAAAAAAAAATTGTTACAGATTTTTAAAACAATCACCGAGACTTTTCTTTATTTTTTTAGTATTTGTTTTGTCATAACTTTTCTTTTTTACTTTTTTTTTTTTTAAATCCTAAAACTTTTATTTGTAATACTTTTATTCAAAGTATTAAATGTGATCTTAAATTCTAGATCTTCCATATATTTTTATTTTAAGTACATGAATCAGTTTCATTAAAGTGGCTTTAACTTATTAACATTTTATTAAACTTAATAGTCACATAATCAATGTATTTATATTATTTCTTAATTTAATATTTCCAGCTAATCATTTTGAACATTCATTATATATATATATATGGCCCAGCCGTAATGCCACTAATGACAGACCTGCACTGAAGTGTCTTGCTCAAGGCCATAGCGATTGTAACGGATATCTATAACGCTCCAGTTCATTTTTGTAACCAAGTTAAGTAATATTGATTATGTCCACTCAGAGCTGCCAAATGTGTTACTCTTGCAGCGGTTCAGGTGGCCAGCACCAGCACTGAGAGACACACACACCCAGAGACGACACACACACTGTTACACACACCGATTCAGGCATCGGTCTCAGAGGGGTCGCTGAACCGGACAAACTTGCCCCCCACATATCACGGTAACTGCTTCGTCTCACTCTTTCTCATCCTGTCTCTTCCTCTGTCGTCTGACACAGGTAATGGAGTGAAATTGATTGAACTGACCTCTCTGAGATCTGTGTTGTGTCCTACTGAGGGCTTTACACTGTTATTACTGTTTCAAGTGCTTTATTACCTGCTGTTAGCTGGTCTAATTTAATTTGCACCCTCGTTTTCTCGGTTTAATGGGCCCCAGTGTGCACACATGTAGAGATAATAGATAACTCGCTAAGACCTAATTGTTGCTGGGCTGTTTTTTTTGTTTTTTTTACTTTGGTCAACCAAGACCAAGATACGTGTGTGTGCTTTTGAGATTAAACATAATTAACATAAATAAATTACTCATCTTAATTCTGTTTGCTCCAGCTTTCTTCGCCGATCTTACGTATTATGTCTGCCCACTAATTTTCCATGTTCTGAAATGAATCCAGTCTTGTTTTGTTTGCTTTGTCGTTATCTGATAAGAGCGTCTCACTGTTCTGTCTGGTTTATCTTAGCGGACTCAGCAGCCGAGCCGGGTTCGGGAGAAGACGCGCTGTCTCGGATCCGCCGCCTAATGGCTGAAGGGGGAATGACGGCCGTGGTCCAGCGGGAACGCAGCACTACTATGGCCTCGATGGGTGGCTTCGGAAACAACATCGTGGTCAGCCATCGGATTCACCGTGGCTCGCAGACCTCGGTCAGGACGACTCAGGTGGGAAACCCAACCCCGGAAACGCCTGCTGGACTCGCTATCCCATCTCTTTTTCGCACCGAACCTTTGGTAGACTCTCTAGAACTTCCTGGGCCATCAGGGTCCAGCGGCTCCCCGCTTCCGCCACAGTTTACAACTCGCTCTGAGGTCGCGAGGGTGTCTCCTATGGTTGAGCCAGACTTGTTTGCCGATCATCAAGCCGATGTCGTGCAACACCACCCATCCCCGAGCGGTTTGAATATGTCTAACCGTAGCAACAACAATAACAATGACCATAACAGCTACAGTGAAAGCCGGAGCCGAGATTATCCTGACGACCTATATGGCAGATAGTCTCGCGTCTGAGACGAGACGAACATCTCAAAACTGGTCTGCATTTCGTGGTGGAGCCTGTGTTACAATGACAGGACATAATGTTTGGGGCGGAGCAACTGAACTTCCCGCCTCAGTTCTGACTCCTCTCACTCTGGCCTTATTTGGGAATGAATGAGTGCCAAGTTTTTCATGCCGTCTCCTTAACTGGGAGGCGTCAACCTCACCCTTTCTGTCAAAACAGTAGATTCTCGCTTTGGGGAAGCATCATTATTGCACTTGCGTGTTGCACTTAAGTTTTAATTTTTCTTCCTTTCAAGGTTGAGTCTGACATTACATCATTCCATGCGAGAAAGGGTATCATACTTGAATCCTTCCCGTACTACAGTACGGAATTACACGGTTGTAGTTAACCACCCTTTCAAGCTCCAAGAAAAATCATCAGCCAATCAAAGTGCCAGTTGTGTCTGGGGGCGTGTCCTTACCGATTCCTTTGGATCCATTGGGGTCTGTTGTCTTCAGGACATTTCAGTTTGAGGAACTGTAAAGCAGTAAAGACTCTTCACAGCTTAACACTAACTCTCTCAACATCCTCTAACGGTTTTTGTGTTCAAATTCAGAGATTATGCTTGACGTGATTGGTTTTTTTTGTGTGTGTGTTCGATAATGTGATTTCCAGTCATCCGGTTGATCAGTGTCTAGAACAACATCTACTTTGAAGTTCTCAGACTGGAAAGACTTATGCGCGTGAACGTGTCCCACTAAACTTCCAGATGTCGAATTTTATGATGGTTTTTATTTGAATTTATTTATCTGTCGTTTGAAAAATACACTTTTGAAAGCATGTTGTCTGTAATTGTCCAATGGATGGAAAAATCAGTTCAAGAACCCACACGCTGGTTCAGATCTCTCATATCTGCATGTGTGTCCAGTTCCAGAGCTTATAAACGAGGAGGCGGGGCTAAAGCGAATTAGCATGTAGGCTGTCGAGCGCACATGCGCATTAAGTGAAATTTTGGTACGCTGAGCAGTTTTTATCAGGCTTTTATACATGTGACCGCTAACTTACGTGTAAGAGTCAGTTCGCATTCGCGATTCTTGCGATTTAAATCCTTGATGCGTTTGTACGAATCCTACTGATGTGATATCTCAGAAATACCTTAAAACTCAGAACCGAAATGTAAGATGTTACAATTCTCGCACTAAATTTTTAACAATTTGCGCAATTCAGCTGCTGATTGTCAATTCTCCAGTAATTCACCTCAAATCAGTCGATTGCCCGAGGGTTTCATTCCACTCTACTAAACGCAACTAGGCTCTTATGATGCGTAAGAGACAAATGGCAAGTGATTGCACTTAAGCACCATTTTCTCCTTCCGAACTGCACCGAGAATAATGTTACAGACAATAAACCAGATGTATCTCTATTTTAGATCTGGATTATGTACAATAAACACTTGAATAACCCATGAAAGAGCATTTTTTGGACATTGGACACTTAGGACAGTGACGGCCCTAAATGCGCGCACACTGCTGAGAGTCACTGAGGGACGGACACTGTTTGTATGCGTGTACGTGTGGATGTGTATGTCTGTGAGTGTCCGCCACTGAACCTACAGAGTTTTATTATAAATAAATGTAGCATTGTAAATGTAGAGATGATAAATCAAGAAGAAAAAACTTAAATCCATATTTCGGGTTGTTTTTTTTTTTTTTTGTAAATGAAATACTTGCCTTGTGAGTTCTGTTGCGCTTGTTTAGATTCTCATGTACGATTGGTCCACTCTAGCGATGAGTTGTCAATGCATTTGCATATGCACAGGCCTTTCGTTAACAAGCATTTATAAAATTATTATTTGTGTAAAAGATTTTGTTATTTTAGCTGCTTGGCTTGAATTAGCTTTTTTGTATAAAAAGAAAACTGTCCCCATTAGGAATGGTTTGTTTTTTGAAAGTTTGTGGATGTAAGATTCAGTTGGATTGTGATCTCATAGCAAGTAATGGCAGCTGAGGAACCTCTCAGAAACCACATACCCTTTGGTGTTTTTCAATGAGTTCAGTGCCTTGGGGAGTCGTCTCCTTACTGAACCGCAAAAGCCGACAATACCGGAATAGCTCCTTCATAAGCCTTTTGAATGTTCAGTGTTTTAGTAATTGGTAGAAAAATTGGTAAAAGTCTGGTTGTGTTGGCTGTCATTTTGATTATTTATTTTTCTCTTTGTGTGAATGACAAATGCAATCCTGATTTAAAAAAAATGCATCTATGATAAGAAAGAAGGACCTTTTTACTTTAAACTCCATTTGAGAACATGCTAAATATCTTGTACCATCCATTTAAGGACACATCTCATTTCTGACCATATGCACACCTTATTTTTATGAAGTTGCTTTATGCAGGGTTTGTTTTAGACTTTTAGGACAATTCATGTGTTCGGACGAGAATAGCTGACGGCGACCGAAAGTGTGACATTTTAAAAACTGTAACTGTGTTCTTGTTGGATGTGTGGTTATGTATATGCTTTCACTGCTGGATCGGTACCTTAGCTTAAGTCATGATAGTGGAAAAGACCAGAATTCGACTTCCTCTTCTGCTCAGACAAGAGGGATGTGTTGTTATGACTTACCATAAATGTGTAGTTGGTTCTTTATTTAGTGAAAATGAGGATTAGGTGTTGTAAAAGAATTTCGTGGGACACCAAAGATCCTGTGGTAATGACGATTATGAGAGTTTTAATAAAATGGGAATATGGAAATTAATTTGGTTGTTTTTGACATTTATTTAATATAAATTATTATTATTTATTAATTACAATACAGTGAAACTCATGAAACCTTTTGAGAACCTATCCAGGCCATATTTCTTTCTAAAATATCAAAAAGTTTGATTTGTGCCATCTTCTTTTACTGTAATGTAATGTAATAAAATAAACTACTACAGCAATTATAATCACCAAAAATAATGGAAATTACAATAAACTTTTTTACAGTACCAATTACAGTAAGCACATTTTCCCCAAATTCTCTTTACTGTAATTGGTCTGTAAAAATTTTTTTCTTATTTTTATAATACTGTATTTTACATTTATTGTTGTTTTTAATTTTAGGTCTATTTGTATCTTGACAGTTTTCACGACAAGTAAGCACCAGAATAGTCACAATACAGGAAATCTTAATGGCTTTTAATCACCCTGACCCTATGGTAATGAGAATTTATAAGTCTAAAATCAGTCTAAAATCAGTCTAAAATCAGTCTAAAATCAGTCTAAAATCAGTCTAAAATATGCTTAATTGTCTTTATGCAAACTAAAGTTTCTTATATTTTTCCTGCTTACAATGTTTACATGAAACTTAAGGCCCGTTCACACCAAGAACGATAACTATAACAATAACTATATTAGCGTCCACACTAGCGATAGCGAACAATATCATTATAGTTGTGGTGTGGGCTCTGCTATTCATTTATGTTTAAAACTATTATTAGAATCATTCATTATAGTTATCGTCCTTGGTGTGAACGGGCCTCTGCCCAAATCCCAGCATCCTCCTGCCCACCCCCATCATTACAACTTTACATTTGGAAACATCTGTAATTTGTTGTAGTACGTGTGATACATGAAAATGAGAAAAGGTAATAAAACATTATAATTAAAAATTATGTGAAACAGCTGTGGGGCTGCATTACTGGTCGGGTAATTAGATTCCATCTGTTATGTAACGGCTGCCTTCCTCTTTAAGGGACAGGAACTGCATTAAGTTTGCATGCTTTAAAGAGGCAGCACAAAACTAGGAGGAATTCGGCTGTAATACTATCGTTCCACTTTGATCATCATCTTCTCGTAAATTCAGTGTAATATTGATACAGCGAGGTTGGATAACTTCTTCCTGGTTATGTGTTCGGAAGGTGAGGATGGGTGTTACTGTTTGAGGAATTAAAAGTCCTCCCAGTTGTTCTCTCATTCAGACTGAGCAGGAGATCATGGAGGCTGGATCTGATGTTTTGTCAAGCAACTTGGAATGGTTCATTTTCAATGGTAAGTTTGCTGATGGGACCATGTTAGAGTCATGAATTTGTTTTTATTCTTGTTTTATATCTTTTAATTTCTATGTATTAGATTTTTTTGTACATTAACATTTGAAGATTAGTGTATATACTAGTGTTCAGTTTCAAGTTGTTTTGCTCATGTCAAGTTAAATGCCTCTGTGCCACTTGGTTTATGATTATTGGTCGTTTTCTTGTCGCAGGCTCGTCCAAGAGTTCCCCTAGCATGCTCAACAACAGCACGCACAGTCCCTTGCCCGAAGAATCGTACTTGTTGTTGGGAAGACCACGTCGTGCTTTTGGGACTGTAGGGGTGGTCATCATCATACTTATCACTAGCTGCATCAACCTTCTAACAGTCCTAGGCAACGTCCTGGTTCTGCTTTCAATCAAAGTCAACCGCAATCTCCGAACCATCAACAACTACTTCCTTTTTAGTCTTGCTTGTTCAGACCTTATCGTCGGTGCGTTCTCCATGAATCTCTACGTTGTTTACGCCGTAAAGGGATACTGGCCTTTGGGACCGCAGATGTGCGACTTGTGGTTGGTTGTGGATTACGTAG
Organism: Squalius cephalus; assembly: GCF_949319135.1. NCBI lineage: Eukaryota > Metazoa > Chordata > Actinopteri > Cypriniformes > Leuciscidae > Squalius > Squalius cephalus. Next base: position 22,953,510 of record NC_137144.1, read on the forward strand.
TCAGTAACGCCTCTGTGATGAACCTCCTCCTGATCTGCTTTGACCGGTACTTCTGCGTTACCCGACCTCTGAGTTACCCAACCAAACGTACCGCGAGGTGGGCAGGGGTGATGATCGCTGCGGCTTGGTTGCAGTCTCTGCTTCTCTGGGCTCCAGCTATCCTGCTTTGGCAGGCTGGGAGGGACAGACGCGAGGTCCCGGAGGGACAATGTTACATCCTGCTACTCGCTAACCCTGCTGTAACCCTGGCAACCACCATCCCAGCATTCTACATTCCTGTTGTAATAATGATGGTACTGTACACACGGATATCCCTAGCCAGTCAGAGACGGGTTTGTAAGTTGAAGTCTGAATCCGCAAACTTGCTTAAACCATCCAAGACAAGTGAAGGAACATCTACCACAAACCCTGACCTAGTGAATGACATTAAACCAGATGAAACATGTTCATTTAAACCAGATTCAGACCTCGTGAGAACCAAACAACTCTGCAGCATGCCTTCCATAGAGTTCAGCAAAACGGACTACTCCTTGGATTCAAACCATGATGCCTCTCCAGAAGACCGAGGGCTGGATGGAGAAACCTTGAGACCGAAAAGCTTGATCGAGTGTACGGAAACTAGCAGGACAACGCAACCTCTCTGTTTTCCAAACCATATTACCATTCAGGTTCAACGGCAAACATCCAAGGCCATCTCCAAGAATGCCAGACGGAAGGCTCTGAGAGAGAGGAAGGTGAGTGACCAAGACGGTTCTTGCCGTTCTTCTAGCCTTCATCGTCACCTGGACACCCTATAGCGTTATGGTTCTGATTGGTACCTTCTGCCGCTGGTGTGTCCCTGAAATTCTTTGGATGGTGGGTTACTTTCTGTGTTACGTCAACAGCACGGTTAATCCGGTATGCTACGCGCTCTGTAACGCCACCTTCAAAAGAACCTTTAAGCGACTGTTGATGTGCAAGTTCAAAAATCTGACATTAAAATGAGCTGGACTTAATCAAATCTTCAGTGTCTCATCAATGATTCCTGACCAACCAATGAAGAACCTGATTCGCTAAAACGTTGTGACGTTGAAGCAGTTTCACCAGAGCCAAAAGTGAAGAAAAATGGGTTGGTTGAGGTTATGGGTGTTTATCATGCTGATATCGCAAACATTACTTGTACAACTTTATGAAGTATCGTAAAGTCATTTTTAAGTTGTTTGCAGATGCATTCTTATTTTTATGAGCACAAGGTTGGTTTACTAGAGCCAAAAGTGTAAATAAATTGAAGTATTCATTGTTTTGCATGTTGCTGATATTGCAAGCATTTGTATCGTAAAGTTGTTTTAAGTTGTTCGCAAGTGCATTCTTATGTAAATAGTTGTATGTAAATATGTAAATCAGTGCAACAAATTAGAGAAGACCCTGATTCTTGTTTTGATAGTGGTTTACTAAAGCGAAAAGTGAAAATAAACATGTTGGTTCAGTTATTTGATATTTATGTCGCTGAAATTGCAGTATGGAAGCTTTCCGTCACAGAATAAAGCAATTTAAAAGATAATTGTGACTTTTTATCTCACAATTCTGACTTTTTTTTTCACACAATTGCGAGTTATCTTCAGTTATAGTCAGAATTGCAAGTTTATAGTCAGAATCGCAATTTTGACTTTGTAACTCACAATTCTGACGACTTTTCACTTAATTTTGAAATATAAACTCGCAATTCCAAGTTATAAAGTCCAATTCTGGGGGAAAAAAAAGATTTCTCAGAATTGCGAGTTTATCTCACAATTCTGACATTATAACTCGTAATTTTGAGTTTATATCACGCAGTTCTGAGAAAAAAAGTCAGAATTGCGAGAAAATTTCAGAATCACAGTTACCTTTTTTATTTTTTATTCTGTGTTGGAAACAAGCTTCCATAGTTCTGTATGATATATCGCAAATACATTTTTAAGTTTGTAAGACTGTTACTGTTTGCACAATAAATGAGTAAAAACACTTTGGTTCTCTCATTCATGAAACAAATACCAAACACATTTGTGTAAATCATGTCATCAATCGTAACATCATTAAAATTGCATGTCAAATGTAGGACTGTATATTTGACATTATAAATGAATTCCTAAGTTTGTCAGTCTTGAACAAATAAATGTGAAAAAGTTCTTTTTAAAAAGGCACCAGAAAATATTATTGAAAATACACTTTCATTTATTCACAACCTGTAGAAGTAATCAGTTAGTGTTGTAAATTTGATTGTACATCCATCAAATCTAAAACCATAAACATTTATGAACATAGATACTTTATATAGGCCGTTACTTCCAGGAACTGTTCGTTTAAGCATTATAACGTACAGAAATCGCCTTCAATTCGATTTGTTGTAATTTACAAATACTTTCTTTTAGGGGTGTAATTAGGGTTTTTCTCTTTAGTAAAGACAATTTGTTAGAGGACAGATTTGCTGCGGCCTATTTTTTACATGCAAAGTCAATTACAATTAAAAATTTGCTACAGTGATCAAATTACAACAGCATAGACACATACATTTACTAATTACAAAACGAAGAAAGTGGAAATAAAAACAATAGGTAGGGCTACAGTTTTTTTCCTCTCAGCATTCACCTTTTGGAGGATTTGGGAGTGTCACATAGGAATGTACCACTGAGTGGGCAATGGGGCAGTTGGGGTGGTCTTCAAGTTAGTTTTCCTTCCCTTTTCCTTTCTTCTTCTCGCCTCCCTTGGGTTTAGGGGTCTTTGGGGTGCAAGGTTTGGACACTTTGATGGTGGTCTGGCATTCAGCGTTGAACAGTGCCTTCTTCAATTGCCCCGACCTGCTTCTGGTTCCCGTGGTGGTGTCACATTCGGCCCAACGACCAAACTTGTACTTGCAGTCCGCTTAAAACAAAGAGCAAATTAGACCGATTGGTCTGTCGAAATGTATTTATGTTTGATTCACATCCAGACATGTAAAACTTCTTACCGCCAAAGTCCTTCTTCCAGTTGCATGGGACTTTGCACTTGGTTTTCTTAGTCTGTTCGTTGCAGGTCGCCTCCCGAATGCCAGCGCCGCAGTCGCCGCTGTTGGGCACACATTTCCCATACTGCCATTCGCTGCACTCAGCATCTGCTTTGGCCTCTTTGGCCTTTTCTGTCATAAAATAGAAAATAGTTAATAATGCTATCACACAAAAAGAATGTGCATTGCATCATTTTGTAAAAGATTAAAACCTTTTTTCTTCATACTGGCTTCCACGGTGATCATCAACACCACCAGCAGCACAAGCGCTATAGAGAATAAACTCCGCATTCTGTGAAAAAATACAGCAGACATTAAGTTCAGTTGAAACCTTGAAACTTTTTTTATAGATTGTTTTAGAATTATTAATATACTAGTACTATTTTTTCCCTTTGCGTTTATGAAAAGTTTCACATACAATGTTGTCATAACAGTCCACATACACATGGATCTGCGAAACACTGTATAATGCAGCCAGGCCAGTAGTTGGCGATGTAACTTTCGCTAGGTTCGAAATCGCATACTGACTAGTTACTACTTTTGAATTTGAATTTACTTCGCAACTGTTTAGAAAGTACGTTCTATTTAGTATGAATGTGGGAAGTACGAATTTGGACGTACTACATCCGCCATGTTGTTTCTGTCACGTGACCTACCAGCGTCAGTTACGTCGCTTCACTCTCATTCATAAATCCTCTCCCATGGCATCATGGGATAGTAAAGTGTTCATCAAAAGCACACTTCAGAATCTCACCGGAAGTAGTAGGTCATCCAGAAACTTTTCGCCTACTGTTTTTCCAATAATATGTATTCCATCATACTACTCTTTTGCAGTATGTTTTTTTGCATACTATATAGTTGTGAAGTATTTGATTTTGGACACAGTGTTTGTGAAGAAACACTACTCGTCTATAGACTGAACACATGATAATACGCATGACGTCACCGTTTTCACAAATTCGAGTTTTTGTAGTTTACGCAGACAAAAATTTGCACTTTGAAACCCGTTTCTCAAGCAAGTTTTTTTTTTCATCTAATATTTACATGGTATTTTAGCTTGATTTCAATTAACAAAATAAATTTTTTAAACAGTTTAGTTTTATTTAACAATGACAACCCTAAAGAACGTGTCAATACTATTGATAGTCTTGCCACGTCTGTTTACAAGGTGGTAATATTTTGCCCTTTCTGGTGTTTTTAGGCAGGTTTAATTAGTTTGTGTGGTTTTCACCCTGCAAAACTAAGAATGGTATTATTTCCAAGCTCCTCTAGAAAAACCAAAACACACTAAATCAGATACACATCAGATATGAATGTTTTCGTTTGTACTGAATTAAAGACACTGTGTACACAATGTCCTACGCCATCCTAGCAGCTCGCTGTGTGCGACTCCATAAAAGAGCCTCAGCCTCTCTATATTTTCCTCTTTTCTTGAAGGAAAAAAGCACGCAGCACTTCTCCTTTTCATTCTTTTCCTGCCTCCATTAAAACAGGCTCCTTTCAAGGCGCAGCCCCGCGGCACGGCTCCATTCTTCAGTCAGTCATACATGTGAAGGGCTCCTCGGGGTCGGACTTTTGTGTGAGGAGAAACAGCGGTCAGCAGGGGGTCGGGGTCCCCCCCTCCCTCCTCATCCTCCTCAGGGGAGAGAGAGAGGCCAAGCACTCAAAGACCTTCAGCTGGGCCTTAGAGGAGCCTGATTCACTGGCTCCGAACAAAGCAGGATCTCGCCCGTTTTGCTTCCCTCTCTGAAAGAGGCCGAACACAGATCCCATGCTGTGTCTTGAGGAGGGGGGGTGGGCCTCCCCTCACTCCTTTGAATATAAGCCTATTTGCATTGGAGGACAAACCCCGCTCTGTTGATGAAAGAAGGGACGTAGGATGCTGCCTTTGATAAATGCATAACCGGACATTTTGAGAACTTCCTCAAGGAGCACAAAGTTCAACCGCATCTGGAGCTTTTCGTCCCGTCAGAATGAAATTGCGGGGCCTGGTGTGCCCGTTTGGTTCTGGTTTGGAGAAGTGGGTCAGCAGTTTGCTGGCAGCTGGTCCTCTGCTCTTTGGCTCTTCACAGTGCATCATTTTCCCAGACAGCATTAAAGAGCCTTTTTTTTTTTTTTTGCACACGAAAACAAAAACTCCACGACTCTATTTCAGCTTGAAAGCAACTATTTAAAGAGACATCCGCCATTAAATCAATTAAAATACACTGCGATGGCGACGCTGTTCAGTTAAACCTAATATCGACTCTTTTATTCTAAACTCAAGAAATATTCTCATATTAAACACAAATCAGATATTTTATGATCTAAAAAAGGTCTTCAAATGAAACGCTAATTGGCGCGTATGTTATTATGCTACGGTCCATACGCCCCCTTTTATCATGTCACATCATAAATATACGCCAGAAGCATTAATAAAAATATCAATGCGGAATATTATCGCACTAAAACGCAGATACAAATAAA